>NW_027282112.1:2500-211194 GCF_046629955.1 Centroberyx affinis | reverse complement strand
GTGTTCTTCATCCCTCCAAAAGTTAAAGAGGACTAGAAATAGCAGCACTGAGTCACCACGGCACCGTCCTCTGGTGAGGCGCTTCGGATTCCAGAGCCACGGTTCCTATTTTAAACCGCTCAGCAGTTAAGTGAACGCTCAAACCTCAAAGTTTGCAGATCAGAGCAATTAGTAGCCTCGCAAGATCACTTCAGTCGCAGTTGGAGAAGCCGTGAGAGTAAGTGAGATAAAGAAGTGGGGATGAAGGTGGAAAAAAGCGAGACGGCGAGAAGGAAACGGGAAAAGAGAAGACAGAATTTGACAGAGCGATCGATAGAGAGAGAGCGAGAGAACATGCAAGCAGCCTGCAAACAAGATGGCAGCCGGCCAAACTATTCCCAGAGCAGTCTGTTTCTCCTGCAGACATCAGTGATTAGGGGAATGGTTTATTTCACCTTTTTTTCCTCTCCTCTCCTCTCCTCTCCTCTCCTCTCATTAAATTGTCAGATTTTTCAATGGAGTTTGGCATGACATTGTCTCCATATGACACAGAATGGCTCGCTGGGGGCTTTTATTGTGAAAAGGAGGGAACAGAAACTATCAAAAACAACAAAATAATAACCTCAGTTTGGAATGGATGGATTGAATCAATGTGAAATCAACACTTCTTTTCCTACCCACCTCTCTCTCTCTCTCTCTCTCTCTCTCTCTCTGTCTCTCTCTCTCTCTCTCTCTCCTCTCCTCTCCTCTCCCATGCAAAGCTATTCCATACTGGACCTACTTCAGGACCCAAAACGTCTGTTTTTCTGTACCACAATTAGCCTATACATGATACTGCATAAGCATAACAGCACAATATACATTTCCCCATAGGGTTATCATTAATTAACATCATTAGTGTGCATCAGTATCCTACTGGCAATAGAGCTATATGACGCCAAAGCAAGAAACCGACCGACACTGAGGACCTGTCACGTCTTCGGGTGACAAAACTCATTGCACGCACTAAATAGTTTTCTCAACTTTCAAACCCAAATAAATCAAATTTCATGGTAGCGCTATCTCATCTGAACCAGAAAATGCGACCACATCGCGTGCGGATGCAGATGCTGTCCGCCATTCACTGTGAAAAGGACTGGGATCTGGGAGAAAGTTGTTTGGAGCTTTGCAGCAGCATGAATAACATTGTTGGAGAAACTGTTTTTTTCAGGTGGATTTCCCCTTTAAGCTCTGTAGGATCCTCATGTAAACCCCAAGGCTGCTCATTAACATCGTCGGCGTACGAACCCATCCACGGCGCACAATGCTGAGAAACGCTTTCAACAACAGACCACGATCGCATGGCCCGGTGCACACTTGTGTCTGCTCCACAGCACACACACTCCTCAAAGGGGGATCCGGTTGCGACGGGGATGCAAATATTCACGCAGCACCCTCTGATAGTTTCGGTCGTAAGGGCGGCGTTGTGTGCCGTAACGTTCAGACTTAGTTTTTTATCCGCTCCCATATGGAGGACGAGGGTTATAGGAGCGGAGGTCGCTTATGTGTGTGTGTGTGTGTGTGTGGTGAGGAGAGGGTAGCCTTGAATAGCTAGCAGTCTGATCCAGAACTGTCATGTAGCATTAGGCCTAATGGGAAAGAGATGTTCGCAGCAGCACACATGCACACATGCACACGCACACACGCACACGCCAAAACACACACACACACACACACATAGATTCTTCAAGCCACAAGCACATGTAGACACACACACACAGACGGACGCATATCACACATATTCAAATAGAGATTATAGACTTCATTCAAATTAAGATAAATTGCTCACTCTTAGAGTATAAAGATCAATGAAGACAAAGAACATGTCTCTTTGTTCCACTCTCTCACACACACACACACACACACACAAACTCACGTATGTGCTGCAGTGAATCAGCAGCGCTCAACTGGCCACAGGCCTTTCATACAATAATAAAAAAAAAAAGCAGGATGAGAGCAAGGAACGGCAGGCACAGGTCACGCTTGTCTATCTCTATCACTCTCAACCTGAGAACAGGAGCGAGCGCGTTATCTATGTTATCAGCCGCATGGGAAACGCAGCACACACACACACACACACACACACACTGTACATGCCGGCTGTGAGTGCGGCGGGATGAAGGTCACCGTGCCTGAAACTGTAACTGTCCGCTGGTGTTGTCGCAGACAGGCGGTGGGTGGCAAGGACAGGCGAGTCACAGCAGCGTCACATGAGCACGGCGCTCTGCAGGATGGCCTGAAACTGATCTGAAGCGTCGCTTTTCCGCCGCACTCTAATTGCCCTCTCTCGCCCCGTTCGCTCTCTCTCTCTCTCTCTCTCTCTCTCTGCCTCACTCTCTCGCTGGCTCTCGTTAGTCTTTCTCGCTTTCTTTCTTTCTTTCATAAGTAAGTGTGTATGGCCAAGGCAAAAACAACAAGCACAAACACAATTATAAAGAGATGATATAGATACATATAGATAGATAGCAACTGTGACAATGTGACAAAAACAAAAATAAATGGTTTCATACTAATCATTTTCATACTAAATCAACAGGCTGTGTGACACCTTTTCTCCTAGAATGTTTTGTCATTTTTCATTCGGGGAAAGAATGAACAAGCTCTCTCTCTCTCTCTCTCTCTCTCTCTCCATCTCTCTCTATCTCTTTCTGTTCTCTATTTCAAATTCAAATATTTATTATTTATTGGCCAGGACAAGAGAATTGGTCCCCCTCTCTCTGACTCTGACCACACTCTTCCCCTCTCTCTCTCTCTCTCTCTCTCTCTCCCTCTCGTCTTCTGCCTCTTTCTATCTCTCTTTTCCCTCTGTTTTCATTCCCGTGACACGAGCCGACGCGGGGCTGCACATCTCCGCGCTACATTGACCTGATGTGTCTGCATGCTCAAATTCCTTATTGCACCCGGTCAGTTTTGCGAGCGACACTGTGAGGTCAATCCTCCGTGACGCGGCAAACCAAATACGCCACGTTAGGTCCTCCGAGGACATGCCACTGCCACTGGCCCGGTTCACCCTGTCATGGTAAAACAGTTTTTTTTTAGCAAATCAGTCTATTATTAAGTGATGTTGAAAACTGCTGCTTTAGCAAGTATTTTCTGTTCTGACGTGTTTCTGCCTCAGTTTCTACTTGTATTTCCACTTCATTTATTTGGAAAAGAGGAGAGAGAGAGACAGAGCGAGCATGTGTATTTGTTTTCCCGCTAAGTGAGGATTGTTCAGCTGTCAGCTCACAATAAGCGCAAGGATTCATTTCCCCTCGTTCACGCTGAAGTATCATCCTGACCTGACAAATCTGTTTGGAGACAGCGGCGATGCGAGTCCCTCTGCCGCCGCGAGGTCAGCCCGGAGGTCGGCGCGATCCCCGCGGCGAACCGGCTTTTAACAGGCTCGCCCGGGGGGGGGGGGGGGGTTCGCCCAGAGGTGCCCCCTCGCCGCGGAAGCTCTGACCCACAAGCTAATTAAAAAGAACAAGGCGAGATAAGGGAAAGAGGGCTTTTCCTTCCTCCGTCCTCCCGCCTCCCGCCTCCCGCCTCCCGCCTCCCGCCTCCTGCCTGCCGCCTCCTCTGCAGAGAGCCTAACGCTGGCCCAGGATTAAAGCTTTAAAGCACGTTTCACCTTCTCGAGGCTCGCTTTCACCCAGAGGAATAGAGATATGTGAAGTGTAGAACACAGTTTCTCATGTATACCTTGCTCATTGTTTCACTCTCGGTCGTGGCCTCATTCTCAGTCTATCTGTTTGATGTTGGTATGATCCCTAGGAGATTAGATGCATTCATTGAAGGAGCAAGACATTACCTGCATGTTGAGCAGTTGGCTTGGTTTACATGTCTTTTTAAAGGCCTGGTGTAGCAATGTTGAAACACTGTTTATTGTGATTTATTTCCACTTTATTTCCACTCTGAAATTCATTTATTTGAGCCTACAGTACGACACAAGGTTTCTCAGTATCTATGTGTTTTGTTTCTGCTCTGATATTCATCATAAATGTTCAACATTAGCGGAAACACATCGTAATGACACACATTGGAATGAATGAATCTAAGTTTATTCTCAATCTGAAATGATCACAATATGGATTGCAGCTGAATTATGATCCTGTACTAGTCATTTCCATGTCCCTTTTCACATAAGACATGCTGGACACTACAGGACTTAAAAAATCCCTGTATGAGGACCGTTAACAATCTCCTTATTTACACTCTCTCTTTAAGGATTTCAGGAGCTTTAGCTGTAGCTTTCTGATGAGAAAACAACTCAGTTAAATTGAAATGGGCCATTTTACCTTCAGCTCAGAAGGGTATTCATGAAAAACACAGATGACATTGGGCTGTGTA
Source organism: Centroberyx affinis (assembly GCF_046629955.1). NCBI lineage: Eukaryota > Metazoa > Chordata > Actinopteri > Beryciformes > Berycidae > Centroberyx > Centroberyx affinis. The sequence goes on along the minus strand of NW_027282112.1, from coordinate 206,844 downwards.
CTTAATAGCTGAAAGAAAAATTACTCATCAGCCTTGCCTCCAAATGACTTTTTTTGTCTGAGCCTTGCAGCTGATATACTATTGTGTAAAAATCACATTACCATTAAATGAACTGAGTTTTTTTTTTTATATTGCCACTATGCACATGCCACTTTATTCCATCTCTTCAACTGTCAGAAGAGTAAGAGATAAAGTTGGTTTTGTGAGATAGGGGTTCTCTGCCCAGGCCCAGACTACTGAAATAATCTGTATGAGAAACAACATTCTTAGTGATATTCTTCATGCTAACCTGACCATAACCAACTCAAATGAAACAAACGAAATGAAACAAATAACTGGACACATCTGTTTATTTGAATGAGTAGGTGGAGTATAAATACATAATGGAGCAAGAAATAGCAAGTTGTAATTCAACGCAAATTACACAAAAACTGTTAAAGAGTAACTAAAACCCAAACCCAAATCTGTGGTGAAGCCTGACATCTACTGTAGTAGTAGGGTACCAAACTGGCCATCTGCTATTGGCTGATCTTTGGTGCCAGGTGATGTCACCACATGTTGTACTCTATAGAAGATGACATCACCTGGCGCCAAAAAGACCAGCTAATAGCACATTGCCAGGCTTCACCACAGATTTGGGTTTGGGGTTTAGTTACTTTTTAAATGATCTTTGTCTTTGCTGTAGTTCTGCTCAAATCTCTCAAGTTAAGTTAGAGAATTGATTTGGGAATATCACTGGGCATACTGTACAGCAGAATCCCGTTGAAGGTGCAGAGGTTGCGATCGCTGTCTGCCCAGACCCAGGACTTGGCTTCCAGGCGGACATCGACCCGGTCTCCCTTCTCAAGAAGCAGCACCACCCCGTTCGACCCGTTATCCGTGATGTCAGCGGCGGTTTTGTGTTCAGCGGAGCCTACCACCACCTCTCCATTCTTGTACAGCAGTAAAAAGCCGGGGTTCTCTCCGTTGGCGTGAGAGTAGAAGGTGAAGTGGTAAACTCCTCTGACCGGGGCTGTGAAGACTCCTGAGGAGGAGGAAGAGGAGGATAATGAGATTTCATTCAGAGGAAGTGGAGTTCTAATCTCATTGGTGGACTTAAATGATGCAGCGAGGGTTTTTCGGGCGTTCGTCATTGAATTTTTCAAGAGGCATCAAAGATTGGCTTTATGAGCGAGACATCACAGCGCTGTTGCATTCACATTTAATAAAACCACATGCCAGTCCCGCTCAGGAGGCAAAGCACTCTGGCAATGACAAACCAAGAACGACAACTCCAAAACCACAACACAGTATGAACAGAACGATCGTGCAAAGGGGACGGAACATGACATTCTTGCTGTGAGAAGAGTTAACCTCTGAAGAAATGGATCTTTAATGTAAATGAATTCAGCCATTACATCAAATAAGGGGAAGCAGTACATTACCTAATTTGGGATCATAGCCGTCCCCGATGTTGGTTATGACCTTCTTGTAGATGAGAGTCGTCTCGGTGTTGAACGGCCCGATGTGCACTTGGTTCTCTTCCAGCGCGGCCGAGAAGGCCACTTTATCTGTCAAAGACGCAACCATGATGAGGAAGATTGAAAGTGTAGTTAAAAGCTGCACTAGTATAAGATTTTTATGTAAAAATACAGCCGTCCCATCAGCCTAAATCACAAACTGGGCCTGCAACAGAGAAGAGCGTCCCATCTCGCCTAATTGAGATGCTGTAGATTCACTCTATTTGCCCAGATGAAATTCTGGTGTCGCTTATGGACACTGGCGGGAAATTATCTCTGTGCATAGAGTGACGGAGTATAAAACTGTCTCCTAAACAGCAGTTTACTGACATCACGTTTCATGATTTCTGGGTATTGAAGTCCTCAAAATTCCAATAGCTACTAACATAGCATAGCCATTTGGTGGACGTTGATCCAAAGCATCTTAGAATTCTTCAGTGCCTGAAGTTTTTAGTATGGGTTGTCCCAACGAAAATCAAACCATTTGATCGGAGCAGTGTCATCTCTATCCACTGGGCCACACAGGACACATTATTTATTTCAGTCATGTTTTGAGACAGCATTATATACTGTAAATGAGACTTTTGCTGATCTGGTCCTGCAGTTCTACTGGGTTCACAGAATACGTACGATCTTGGCTTGTATTTTAAGCCAAACTTAATCCTCCCTCTTTTGCTGTATTTACCTTGAGTCATTGCTGTCTTCACCTCTTCCACCTCTGAAACTGCTTGATCAACCTTATTCTTCAGCTCCTCCTGTACATCTTTATTTAATTCCAGTTTGGCTTCCAACTCTGCGATGAAAATACATCAAAGTTATTCTTTATAACTAAATAATCAGTCTCGTACCTTTAAATTTATGGATACACATAGGGAACATAAATATGGGATTAGATGAGATATACTGTACAAACTGTAAATCCTTAACAGACAGCTCGGTGATTTATCAGATCAATCCAATACAATGGTCAAAGGGATTTACATGTACAGTAATATTTCCCTTGCCTTGATCAGCGGTTTTAAGTGCCTCCATCTCAGTCTCTGTTTTTTCCAGCCTTGTGTTCATCTCTCTGTCCAGTTTCTCAGTGGCATTCAGTCTGACCTCCAACTCTGGGGGATTAGTAGAGGAGAATGAGATAAGATATACATTGTAGATTCATAATAACCTCCTTATTCATATTATAATCACAGCAATAGGCAACAAAATGAAAATTCAAACAAAGGATGGTACCCACTGAGCAATTTTACAAGGATTAGACGTTTAAAACACGTCTAAATGGCCATAGCCGTCTAGGCTAAATTAAGTTTAAATGGGGTTGAAAGTAAAAGTTTATTAGATGTCTATACATAGACAAAATTATCCTAGGCTATAAGAGAGCTACGCATAGACGCAACGTTGAAATTACTTCTTGTGCTCAGATAATTATCTTGTAGGCTAGTCTACAGGACTTCTCTTGTGCATATTTTTGGTATTTACAGATGTTTATTCATTGTAATAATGTATTTACTGCTTGGTCTAAAATAGGTCTATACATAGCTGTAATGATCCTGGGCTATATGAGAGCTAAAGCATAGATGCGACATTGAAATCACGTCTTTTGCCCAGTGGGTATATATGCTATTCTGTTCTTTTCTTTTGACCTTGATCTACTGTCTTCAGTGCCTCCACATCAGTCTCAGTGACTCCAAGGCGCGTGTTCATTTTCTTCACCAGGCTTTCACTGGCTTCTAATCTGGACTTCAGCTCTAGTGGATTAGATGAGACGAAGGACAAACTGCATGAATTTATCCATCAGAATTCACATCAAAGCTAAATGACGATGACGAGATGAGTTTGGACAAAACATACTGTTTTGATCCCCAAATTACCCTCATTCATAAGTGAATGACATTTTGACATCAGTCCAGAACTAAGCTTTACCTTGATCAGCTGTCTTGAGCGCTTTCACCTCTGTTTCTGCGCCTTCAAGCCCGATGTTCAGCTCTTTATTCAGGCTCTCACTGGCTTCCAGTCTGGCCTCCAACTCTATTGGAATAGATTACAAAGCCAACCAGTCAAGTAAATCTAAACGTTGTTGATGATGATTGATGATTGTTAGGATAGATTTATTGATTCCCAGTGGCCTTTATTTTATTGGGCTGCATTTATCCCCCATATCCTACATATTCACCCATAATTCAGTTGTAAGCCAGCAAAACACTGATTTGTGTAATGTGCAGCATTAATGCTGTTCTCTTTATATTCTATTTACCTTGATCTACTGTGTTGAGTGTCTTCACTTGTCTCTGTGTGTCTTCAACTCTGATCTTCAGCTCCTTAGTCAGACTCTCACTGGCTTCCAGTCTGGATTCAAACACTTGGAAGAGATTAGGAAAATAAGAACTACATGAATTCAGATGATTCCAGTTCATCAAGTCTGAATAATGGGAATGGGATGAGATGACATAAGGTGAAGGCTTTATTGATCTCTAATACAGGGTTCCCACTGGTCATGGAATTTCTGGAATATCCTGGAATTTTCTGAGGTGTATTCCAGACAGGGAAAGTCAGGGAACTTGATAAATTCTCTTGGGAAGTCAGGGAATATCAGGGAATTTTACACCGGGTTACAACTTGTTTCACACATGCATTGCATTAGATGGTTTCATGCAATGCATTAGATGGTTTTCAGCCCAACCTGAGCAGAAACCAGACTCTTGGAAAACAGCATTAACAAACCAGGAAGGAATAAAATATGTAGGTCTGAAAGCACTCTGACTAAGTCATGGAAAAGTCATCAGAGCCACAATGGGGAACCCTGCAAATAGTCTTCGTATGAATTCCTTATACAAACACCCCATATAGGGCAACAAAATAAGAATGTGCACAGTGCATTGAGTCTCATCTGTTTACCTTGATCAGCAGTCTTCAGTGCCTCCACCTCTGTCTCTGTGTTTCTAAGCCTGGCGTTCAGCTCCTCCTCCAGACTCTCACTGGCCTCCAGTCTGGCCTCCAGCTCTGACAGTTTGAATTAGGAGAGCAAATACATCCTGAATCCAGCCACTCATAACATGATCACACCGATACAATCATCTGTGACTTGCGTTCACGTACCTTTACTTAACATGTGTAATTGTTCCACCTGGTTTCTTTGCGTCTCTGCCTGGATCTCGCTGGCGTTCAGTCGGGTCTCCAGTTCTGGTCATGACATGGAGGGGGAAAAAAAGCATGAACTATTCAACCAGCCAATCAATACCATCACAACACTGCCTTCGGCGAATAATAGTTCTGGACGTTTCATTTAAAACATATCACAGATAATGTTGTACATAATGATACGGGATGAATGTAATTCATTTACCTTGATCAACAGTCTGGAGTGCTTTCACTTGAGTGTCTGCGTCTCCGAGCTTATTCCCCAGCTCCGCCAGTCTGCCGTTCAGCTCTGTTAGTTGAAATTAGGCAGATAAATACTGCATGAATTTAGCCATTCAGTCAAATCTAAATCGTGAGATGAGATGAGCTGAGCTGAGATGAGAGGAAAATCTACTTTACTGCTCATTAATAATGGAATGGTTTGTGTAGATATTACCTTTGCTCTCCTTCTGTAGTTGCTCCACTCGTCTGCTTTGGCCCTCCAAATCACTGGCGTTCAGTCTGGCTTCCAGTTCTGGTCATTTAGATGAGGGGAAGATGATGAGCAAGAAAAAGTAAACAATTTTGTATGAGGGATAAGGCATATACAACAATGAAAACTTTTATACATTTTTTTAATTTTATTTATTAGTAGCATACAGTTTGAATAGAAATGTTTTAACCAGGACCTGGCCTTGGTTTGATGTTGTAGATTCCGGTACGGTACCTGTGTATTGCTGCACAACCTGCTGCACCAGCTTCCTCTGCTCCTCCTCCTGCATCTCACTGACTCTCAGTCTGGCCTCATGGTCTTCATTTTACATGGTGGGAACATCAAATAATGGAACATCAAACAATCTTTCATCACCAGTTTCAGATTCAAACTTCTCTAAAACAACAAATCTTTTTAGAAATTTCTGAAAAACTATTTTGTTGTTATTTCCATGCAAGAAAAGTTGAATTTATATTGATCTATAGTATTCAAGTGATTACTGTATTACGTTGATTGGCAGTCTTCATCATCTTCGTTCTGTGTTAATGTACCTGTATAGCCTTTCTTCAGCGCGTCCACCTGTTTCCATAGCTCCTCCATCAGGCTGTCAGTGGTCATCAATACAGTTTTTTGATCTATATCATTCACAAAGGACGTAATACAGCATGAGACAATGGAAAAGTAATACAATATTATATATTCTAGGAGCAAGAAAGCTATACTTGGCAGTGCCTTGCCCTGAATTTATTATTGGCACATCCAGACCTGGTTGGAGCTTGAAAGAACTGCAAGTAAGAAAGCAAGGGGCAAGAAAAGGACAATGACTTAGATGTGCACTCTAGATTACTCAGGTCAGATGAGTACATGACACAGGGCACATAGCACAGAATAACATTACATTCAGATGAAACTTGTCATTCAGACCCTTTGGAAACAGGTTCTGCAATCCAAGAAGCCTCATGTCTTTTTAACCATCGGCCATGATTACCCCCTCTGCATGGAAGATCGACCTTTTCAATGCCACAGCAGAGAAGAGAAGAGCAGAGATGATACGTCAAGAAAGAGCCGTCAACGGGAAAGTATGAGTGAACATACGAAGGAACGACCGTCACTACCCTGTGGCCGTACATTTTAATGATGCCAAACATGACGTATCACCTCTTCCCTTCTCTTCTGTGGCATTGAAAAGGTCGATCTTCCACACGACGGATGATGGTTAAAAAAGACATGAGACCTCTAGGATTTACCCTGCTGCAGACCCTGTTTCCAAGGGCTCTGAATGACAAGCGCCATCTGAATGTAACGTTATGAGATATTCTGTGCTATGATTTGAATGTAGGCCTGTGTCATGTATTCATTTGACCTTATTATTCTAGAGTGCATGTCCTTTTCTTGCCCCCTCCTCTCTGATTGGCTCCATGTGGATCCACCCAACCTAGACAGGATAGTCTCTCCCATTTCTTTAAAGATGACCCGGGGAATGTCTTTGTTATCATCTCATCACTTATGCCAATATTACATACCAGCATGTACTGTCGTTCCCATAGAGTTTATGATAACAGTACAAATGACACAAATAATGCAATATGACTTTCAATTGTACAATGGGAAGCAATGCGGTATACAGTGATTAGTACGTAACATCTAAGATTCCATCATCTCTCACTTATATGATACACCCAGTGGGTGGTAGTGGGTAGTGTTCAAAGTAAACAAGGGGGATGACGGGCAAATAAACAGCTGTTATGCCCTAAAGTCTAAGGTAAACGAGGAGGATTAGTGGGAAGGAGGAGGAGGATGCTGCACCTTCGTCCACCCTCCCATCATCTTCTGTACGTACCTCTTGCTTTCTGAAGTTCCACCAGTTGCTCTTTGGTGCGTCTCAGCTCGTTCCTCTGTTCAACCAAAGCAGCGGCCATCTCTCTGAGCAGAGCGTAGGTGTCTGCCTCACCGGACTCATCCTCAGTATAGGTGATAGTGGTATACCACTGTCCCAGGACGTTGGCCTCGGACAGCCAGCAGCTGAGCAGGACTAGCAGGACAACCCTCATCTCTGTCTCTGGGTCTGTAGAGCCGTGACCACGTCTGGGAATCTGCCAGGGGGGTGTTTTAAAGACTGTGTGTCCGTGTGAAAGGTTATGTAAGGGTTGCATGTTGTTTACATGTAGCTGACCATCTGAAGTTCCCAGTTTTCCAGTGAGGGAGTGTGTCCACTAGGTTCAAGGGTAGGGGGATCGTGATAAGATGCCCCAAAAGGAAGAGCTACAGCCACAGTCAAGATTGCTGTAATGATCATTTTAAAAGCCCATGCAAAGGTGCGTGGATGCGTTATATGCATATCAAAAGCATCTACAAAGTATGATAATTCGACTACAATCCAATTTTGAAATATTGTGAGCTCAGAATTCTAAGGTTGTATCTGGGTGAAGTGCAGTGCTGAGATATTGAGCATCAATGATTTGACGTACCATCTGGCTGTGCTTTTTGTTCATTTTAAATATTTAACCCCAAAAGGTTCTTCTTAAAAAAATAACACCACCCAAGCATAAAGTAAACATTCAAAGATTGTGGATATGGGAATAACTTTAATTTAAAATGGTAAGCTCAAATATCAAGTATCATATCTAACGCATTGCTAATTAGTTAGCATTGGTGAGCTATTGCATTGAAAAAGGTACATTTCTCATGCCGTTTCAAGTTTCAGCTCAGCTCATATGACTATCTATGTGACCAACCCCCAATTCATTCATTGAACCATTCAGATTTGAACAACTCCCATACTCATAGTGTAATTAGTATTCAGAGTATTAAGACTCTTTAATTGCCTTGAGATAACTAACATCTTTTCTACTGCTACTGCTGCTAAAAGTGAACTGAAACCTGAGCCTCTTTGTTGTTAAGAGTTCAGTACTCAATAAAATTATGTTAATTTAACATAACTTTAGACATAGTTACATTTACATTATAGAGATAGTACCATAGTAGACATAGTTACAGTACTATAGCAACTGCCAAGCTTTGTGCTGGAAGTAACACTATGACAAAAGCAGATGATCTTCATTTAAATTTCATTTTGCTATTCATTACTTCATTACCTAATTTAAACCTAATTTTAAATCAAGAAAAGTGAATCATTTGCTGTGTGAGCTGGGACTTGAATCCATTTGTATTTAGATGTGACTTATGAAAATACTGTAAACAGTATATTTGACAAAGGAAAATATGCTATATCGATAAGAACTGATGAATGGAAACAGTCTATGACATGATGTGATATAACTGCGGTGTTTTCACATATTTAGTGACATTCAAAGAATCATTTGTGTACGTACATGTAAGCATGTGTGCATATGCTTGCTTTTGTGCATGTGTGTAAACACGTGGACATACTGCATGTCCAGCTGACTCCCATCAACCCTCAGGACAACGTCGTGACAGTGTAATGCAGAGCTGGAGGTGTGTTTATCTGTGTGTGTGTGTGTGTGTGTGTGTGTGTGTGGGTGTGTGTGTGTGTGGTATAAAGCCTCCCATGGCTCCAATGGACAAGGCGGAGGTCAGGCGTTAAGCAGCAAAGGTTACAGAGTGTTGTAGGACAGAGCTGCTCTCACACACCTCAAGTTTGTGTGTGAGCATGTGTGTATGCATGCATGTACGTGTGTGTGTGTGTACGTGTGTGTGTGTGTGTGTGTATGGTACAGAGCTGGAGGAGTGTCCCCGGGCTCCCATGGATGCAGCGGAGGTCAGGTGTTACTCAGCAAAGTCACACATTTAAAGCTGTGTGTGTGTGTGTGTGTGTGTGTGTGTGTCTGTACATGTATATGAGTGTCTTTCTATTTGTCTCTGTTCATGTTCATGTATCACTGTGTATGGATACTGCGTGAGTGTGCATCTGTTCCCATTGTGTTTTTCGGCGTGTTATGTGTGCCTTACATGTGTGTATGTGAGCATGAATTGCACATGGGAGCGTCCATTGCATGAGTGCCTGTATAAGGCAGAACAGACTCTAGAGAATTGTTGGGCAGTGTAAATGTGTGTGTTTTTAGAGTAGTGTGAACCCTGGGGAACGGGGTCAGAGAAGAAGAAGAGGCGCTAACCTTGATCCCTCTGCTGAATCTCTTCTTCTCTGTCTCCATTTCATTGCATTGGGATGTTCTAGATGCACCTTCTATAACATTTTTCTACGTATTGTCACATGTTTGTATCTCGATATATTGAATTTCGATATATCGTCCCATCCCTATCCGTAAGAACACACACACATACACACACACACTCCTCCCACTGTAGCTTAAAGCAGCAGGGCTGACCTCTGTGCCCCACTTAGCACCGTGACATAATTCCTTATCTTTTATTGATAACTCTCCTCTGGCAACCCCTGACTTTCCCGCCCCTCCTGTGATGAGTGTTTGACTAACTCATACCAGCTTACCGCATTAGTAGATCGATAATCGCGCTGCAAAAACAAAAAAAAGGCCTGACCACGGTTTTTGACCCAGCTTACTCAGAAAATGAAACTTAAATGAAACCACCCCAGGCGTGAAGCAGGAGATGATTGGAAATTTCATAGCATCGCTAACCAGCTCAGGCAAGAGGTGCTGTTGTCAATCCTCAGAAACTCACGATTACAGAAGCCCCTAGAGAGAAAGGTGTTATCAGAACGTCAAGCTGGCCCTTCCTAATGTGAGAATTTTTAACTTTTTTAGCTTGTAATTTTTTTTTTGCTCCTGTCTTAAACTTGGTTAAGGTGTTTAGCAACTTTACTTTGTGCGCAAAAGCATTTTAAATGCAGGCCCGTCGCTCCAACTGTTTTTACTGGTCTTATGTCTTGTAAAACGATCTGCGGTGACCCTGTTCTGCCTTCTTATCTACCCTTCCACCCCCCAAAGCAAGCTTCTTACCTTCAATTTCACTGAACCACGACAAAGTTATTATTGCAGTTGGTCTGTGTAGATGGCTCATCAAGCCGTTCGGCCACTGAGTGTGTGAATATTCTTACACCGTCTTTTAATCCAGGGCAACATACTGTATGTATGGCCCAAGTCACATGGCCATTGGATGTATTTGCTCCACTCAAAACTAGGTTAATACAATATTGGTAGCCTTTAAGGAAATGTAGGGAAGGAGACTGTGAAGATGGTGAAGTTTAGGGATATGAAAATGGTAGAACAGAAATATTTCTAAGACTACATCGTCTTCTCATGGGTTTTTTTCAGAAGAACAGCTGATCACATATTACAGTCTTTGTTCTCTGTCTTCTGCCTTTGGGGGAGACCTGTTCATGTTCACAAATGAACTCACTAGGAATAACGTGGGAATTTTGTCTCATGCTGGACTTAAACAAGACGCAGCTACATCGCACAAAAGTAGCGTGTACATTATGAATGTGCAGTACACATTATATATTCAGAATGGTCCCGGGGATCTGGATGTATTTCTAATGTTGGATCTCATTAAAAGAGCGGTAGTGTATACAGGATAAGTGGCTAAACGTGCCGTGCATGAATAATGCACTGAAATATTTATAGAATGCGCGATTAATTGCATATTTAACCTACAGGCCTATGCAGTCACGTGTGTTGCTGTGATCTAGTTCAGTCGGAGGGTAAATGTTAGTGTTTTTCTGAGTGGGTTTACCATGTGGATGTGCTATATGATCATGCCTGATACCAGATCATTTATTACATTCCCAGCCTATGATGCCCTATTCTCAGTTACAGACGTTTAGTTATTCTTATTTAGTCTCACCTGTTCCTCTCCCTCCCTCCACAGATCATTGCATATCAGCCGTATGGGCGCTCTGTAGACTGGTGGGCCTATGGAGTGCTGCTCTACGAAATGCTGGCAGGACAGGTGAGTGGCGTACACACACACACACACACACACACATGGAGACACACACAATGACACTTGCTTACATCATTTTCGGTTACAAATTAGGTCGAGATTGCCCCAGAGACTCTCACAATAAAGTTCCCCTCCCGCTCAGGCTCTGCTGAGACCTAAATGTACTCAGGTGGTGCTCCCAAAGGACCTTCCCACCATCACTTCCATAAACACACAAACACACACACACACATCCATACCATCTGCCCTCCTCTCATAGGGCATATCCTAATTGGTCCTGCCTCTTTTATGCAGTCAGCTCGGTGTTTACTTCTGACCGTGGGTCGGGGCCAGATGTGTGTGTGTGTGTGTGTGTGGGAGGAGGTTAGTTGAATTTGATGTCAAGGTGACTGCCAGGGACGACTCTAAAAAACAAGCAACAGGACCTCTTTTCACCCGCTGTTTCTGTTTTGTTTGAACCTACTGTATTTCAAATTGGATCCCAGTGGGAACATTTTCAGAGAACTTGAAAAATTGGCTGCACAGTCTGAAGAGTAGCAGCTAATTGACACGTCATGTCAAGTGGTATAAGTAGTATTTTGTGACATGCAGTTCTGTGGATATGGCTGCACGCGCCATTTCCAATGCAACTTTAATCATTCACTCATGCCATTACTATAAGCGACAGGTCTGGGTGAACAAAAATGTGATTTCAGAATAGGCCGGGCTTGCACTGTGTTTACATAAACTATCCATAATGTGCTTATGAGCAGTGCAACAAGGTGGAGAGGGTAAAAAGTAAGTAAGGGGAAAGCGCTCACAAATGTAAATGTGTGTGTGGATGCACACTGATGCTATGTTATTAAACCCAGTCTTTATGATCAGATCTCAAAAACTGCGTTGAAATGACAGGTAAAGATATTGCTATACACACACACTGCAAACAAATGTCCATCTTAACAAGTCAGTTAAATCAAGTGAAAAAATATCAGCCAATGGGTTGAGATAATTCCACTTGTTTCCAATCGTTTTGAAATGAATTACAATATGTTGAAGCAGATCTATCCATCCAATATCAAGATAATGTCACTTTACTCAAGAAAATGTTGATTTGCCTCAGAAAGTTACAAAAATATATTTTTTTTCAGTGGTTTAATACAAATAAGATTCTATGACTCAATACTAAATGACTTGCAAACAAAAACATGAAGCTGGATATTTTTTTTTAGCCTGTTCCCAAATTGACTGACAGAGCTTATGTCAGCTGTTAAACATAGATGAAAATGAACAAAACAAACTTTTTACCTATTCAGATGCTCTCTGTCTCTCTCTCTCTCCCTCTCTCTATCGTGTGAAATCAGGTAAAGGGGGCATGACGTAGACAGGCTATCTCTAGCCGAAGGGGCCGGTGGAGTGGAAATGAAGAATAATTCATTTTATGGACTGTCAAAACAGCCACATTATGGTTACTGATGATAACCACAGTGAGGGGAAAAAAAGCTGGGTCATCCACTCCATTTGCCCCGCAAGGTCTTCCTCTGAAACTTGTTTGCACAAATTCTCCGCCGTTTCTCGTTCTTTGTCTTCCTCGCTATTGTTCTCTCTCCTTCTTCTTGCTCTTTTGTTCCCTGTTTCTAACCAAGTGCCTCTTTCTACCTCTTCTTCTTCTGCTGTTTTGCCTGTTTTTTCTCTCTTTCGTCAGTTGATAAAGGAATACACTGTGTTTTTAGGGGATTGGTTAACTTATACGTTAAATAACGAGAACACAGACATAAAATCACCTGTGTACCACTGGTAGATCATTCCATGCTAACACTTTAGCATGCACTATGTTGAGTGATAGTAGGCGACGAGCATTTTCCAGAGTAAGAAGGCTGACCTTTTAGTAATAAAAAGTTTTATTTTATGGCCTGTAGATTTATACATTTTCATAATGAAAAATCATTAAAGCCCCTTTGTGTAGAATATTAACCTCAATATATCATTCTCAAATTAATTAATTATTACTTGATAGCATATTATAATGGCTGTAGAGAAATGAGACCATCGCAGAGGAAATTGGTTTAGTCTGTGTGTTTGGGTTAGACCCAGAGATTCAGATTCATATTTGGCTGAATCAAAACAGGAATAGGACTGCTTCACTCTACTTGTTTGCAGCTTCGAAATATTATATTATAGGTGAACAAATACATAACCAAGTCCAGATGCTGTCCAGTCCCACAGCACCTAGCTAGCTGTGCAGCATCAACTGTTGCTGTAGTTGAAGTTCCTACAGTCCAGGTATAATCAGCATAACAACTTATTGATCCACTGTACTGTACAGCTATGCTCCAGTAGGTTTGCTGTCTGTAAGTGTAATATTAGCCTGTTAGCCAAAATGTTGCGTTACCTGTCCAAACTCCATATCTATAGGGCACAGTTTCTTTGCTAGCTCAATGTAGTTGTAACTAAAATATTTTCTAGCAAAAATATCTTTAATTAGACACCGCAGTTCCAAACAGAAATTGTGATGCAAACCCTGGACGAGCAAGAATTATGAGGTGAGTGAGCGCGTTTTGTTAGCATTTGGCAAACTTAATAAATTCTAATCCTGATACACAAAAAACTGCTTTGCTAGCGTAGTCTAGTCAGTAGACTAAAATATTGGTTTAACTCAATATAGCTTTAACTCAATATAGCTAATGTAGCCAGATTTATTTTCGGAACTATTTCAGATTAGCATGTATTCATCCACAGCGGAGTGATTTTTAACTGTAGGCTACACAGTCTTCCATCGCCCACCACCTTCACTTCCTATGGAAACAAAACAGAGTATGAGAGTTTTGTATCATATTTTCTGTACATTTTATTAATCATTTAAAACTACTTACTATTTAGCTTTAAATGTGCTACAGTACAACTTCTCATTTTCTCACTTTTGAGATAATGCTAGTCACCTACTATCACTCAACATAGTGTATGCTAAAGTGTTAGCATGGAGCACCAGCATGAATGATCTACTGAGGACATATGGATGATTTTGGTGTCTATGTTCTCATCACTAAACAGCTAAGTTGACAAACAGGCCAATCTCCCAAAAACTAAAGGTATATATTTCTGAGGCCCTGAGCTGAGAACAGGCTTATAGACACAATACATCTCTCCAGTGACCGGATTCAGAGGAAAAATTATGAATGAAAGACTGCCTCAGTGCTTCCCTACTGTGTTCATTTTCATCATTTACATCAATGGTTCTTTCAGGATCAAAAGTTATGGGAACATTATAGCGGTGTCTAGACTGTCACCCACCAGAAACAGCCCTGTGACCATTTTTAGGTCCCGACCCTTAGGATAAGACACACTGATTTCTATTTCCTATTACATTTTTATTGAAGATTCTTCTGTTTTTTCATGTTGTCTCATTAATGAAAAAGAACCAAATGTAGAGGAGAACAATTTTCTGTCTGGAACTGATGAGAAAAAAATAAACTCATATCAACCCACATACCCCAAGAGGAATTAACCCTGAACATAGACATTCTATTTCCTACCATCACTTCTTCAATTTTCATTCATTTTATAGAATTCATATCACTTGCATCCCCTCGACATTTCCAATCACATAAACAATACGCTTGAATATTGCTGATGTCCCATTGAAACACTGATAATCTCCATCGTCTCTACTCTCCTTCCACCCTCAGCCTCCGTTTGATGGAGAGGACGAGGACGAGCTGTTCCAGTCCATCATGGAGCACAACGTGTCCTACCCCAAGTCCATGTCCAAAGAAGCGGTCTCCATCTGCAAAGGGGTGAGTTGGACTCTCTTGCCATCAATGGGAAAAAAGGCCCAATATTTAACCTTCCTTTCTGGGTGTATTCTCCATTTTCCACTCCACTATTGATTTCCCCCCACTTACTGTACTTACTATTATTATTTACCCTATTACAAGGAGGGGCTGTTTTCCCCCAGAAGCTTTTCTCACCAGGATGGAAAATCCTCCAAATCAGCATTTTCTCTCCACTGAAGCCAAGATAATTGAAATTCTTGTAAGCGGGCTGCAGACCCATCCTGCCTGTTCAACTTTAGGGGGAAAAAAAAAAACCCTGACAGGCAGCGTCACAAACCGGTGTAAGGCTTTTTTTAGTCTCCAGGACCTAGACGTAATATATGACAGTCTAGCTCCGTTTGCAGGAAGAATGAAGTGTAGGGTTTTATCAAAAAAAATACTGTCTGGGAACTCGTGGGTTCTCACAGGTTCCCGCTCCTTCTCTCCCCACTCACTTCCCGTCTCTTCACCCTCTGCATTATTAAAAGTTTGCGGGGAAAACTATTAGATCATCTAATATACTGCGAGGCGCTGTGGCTCCATGGACTTGAGGTTTAAAAGATTTATTCCAAAAATGCTGTGTATCCATTGTAGAAAAGAAATTGATCACTCAATATCTCTAAAATATACAGGTTTTAGGTTTTAAGTATGAATATTGTGCTAATTAAGGACTTAGGTTACCTAGCATCCTTTGTACCATAATTTGTTGGAGTTGGAGTCAATGTTTCCTATGATGGATATCTCACTTTAGAACATGATTCTTCTTATGCAGTGAAGCCAAGATCAGAAGTGCCCATTCATTTGTTCTTGTCTACAAGTTGGGGGGGGGGGGGGGGGGGGGGTGCTTTAGCTACCATGGGTATAAGCCTGGATCTCCAGAGGCACGGAGAACTGAACAGCACAGTGGGTCAGTGCAAGTCAAGCAGGCAAATACTGGGACACAGCAAGCGTTTCTCTCATTTTCTCTTGCCGAGCAGAATGTTTTGGAAGCAAATTAAATGGGAAGCGACAGAAGAAGAACATAAATAGAAGAGTACATGAAAGGGGGGGCAGCGATGCTTCTTGCTCCCTGGGCCAAGAAGAGCAAACGAGTTGTTAAATAATAAAATAATAACTTGGGCTTTTATATTTTTCAAGGACAGACATGTATCTAATGGCCTGCTTAACAGAAACAGACTCTTATGAATACATGTGCAAAGTAAACATAGAATTGAAAAAAAAAGAGTACAATTCAATGGCAGAACATCTCTCTTTAAGGTTACTTTATTTGCCAATTTAAAGCCAATTTAGTTCTGGTCCTTAGTTCTGATTGGCTGAGTTGTGCTGGAAGCTGCATTGGAAGCCTCTGACTCTATAACAGTTAATTTAAATACTATTGCTCTAACTGAAAATCACCACTCATACTGGTACTTACTGTATGTGCAACAACCACCTTATTTAACTACTGCTCAAGAACTATAATGTCAGAAGTATAACATTAAATTAGTATTATTTAATTACCACTGAATAAAATAAAAGCTCTTTTGAACATCACCATTCTCTTCTTATCGCAATGTGTTACTGCCATTTTATTAGCAATAAGCCACTCCACACTTCCTCACTGCTCTAAAATCAGTTCTCAGTATTGAACTCTATCAACAAAGACACATCCCTGTCAATAATGAATTAACAAGAACATGATTTCTTCCCCAGCTCACTGCTCCATCGAGCAGAGCTGCAACAAGGTCGTAATCACACACACACACACACACACACACACACACACACACACACACACACACTCTTTAACCCCTGCTTGTATGACCTTCACGGACACCTTGTACATATTCCTGCCAATTAGTAGCAAGACATATTGATACATCAATACATGCTCATCCTCAGAGGAGCTGATGTACAGTAGATATGGATGGGCTTTGGCAGCTATCGATAGAGATGGTGTTGAAAAACATGAGGTATAAACAGTATGGCCTCCAAGGTTACTTTGTTTTACATCCAAGGACTGTGTGGTTGATAAAAGATGAGGAAGGACTGCAGATGTACAGTATGTGCTTGAAGTAGCTGGCAGCATGACATTTTGCCATTTTGATATGGATCAGAAATATTGAACAATGCATTTGAAAGTTTAATTTCAAAATCACATATATTCAACTTTGATCTATCCCCGGACAGATCACTCAGAAGCTTAGGTTACTCAAGTTTTACTTCAGTGTAATTTGATTTATTTAATCATTACCTTATGTTTTCGCCGCATTCTGTCTGCCTGTCTCTTAGCAGGATATCTCAAAAATGTATGAATAGATTTGCATGAAACTTTGTGGAGATTGGTCATAGCACAAGGAAGAGGTGATTTTCTTTTCACACCGATTGGCTAAAGGGGGGCATGGCAGTGGGCGTGGCCTATCACTAAAAGGCATATTAAATTAGGCAGTGGGCGTGGCCTCTCACTAAAAAGCATATAACTTCCATAAAAAGAGGCAAACCTCCATTATTGGCTCAATCAAACAACATGGAGGCACTGGAGAGCTCATATCCAGTTTAGACATAACTGCCCTGCTATTTTTTTCCAAAACTTAAATGCTTAAAAGTTGCTCCAACATGTGGAACTGCCTGTATCTAACTGCTTTTTTTTTTACCAAGTTGCCATTGACTGGAAATAACACTGTTGGTAACTGCAGCACTGAAGTGTGTGTATTCCAGGTTTAACTACACTTGGAGCATCCACACATCCTCACAAGGATTACAGAAGTGTGTGTGTGTGTGTGTGTGTGTGTGTGTGTGTGTGTGTGTGTGTGCATACAAGAAATGTAACAGTGAGAGCGGCAGTTTTATTTCTGTCCAGAGGCAGTGCAGAGCCGATGAGCTGTGTGATAACGTGCTCCGTCTCCCTCTCCCTACCTCAACTCCCTGGGCCTCACACAGCATCACTCAGCTCTCTCTCTCTCTCTCTCTCTCTCTCTCTCTCTCTTCTTTGTTTTCCCCTTTGTCTCTCCCTCTTTCCCATTTCCATCCATTTCTCCTATCTCCTTTTTTTTTTCCTTCACCCCCACTTTCTCCACTCACTGTGTGTGTGTGTGTGTGTGTGCATGTGTGTGTATGTGTATGTGTGCATGTGTGTGTGTGTGTGTGTGTGTGTGTGTCCTGGCCTCGGTCCCAGACCCTATCTCAGCTCTTGTTTGCCGCTGCTGTAACCCTTCCTCTTAATGGATACATAGTGCCTGCCATATCAGCCTGACCCAGAAAGAGAGCGAGAGAGGAGGAGATGGGAGGGAAGGATGGAGGAAAGGATGGAGTCAGAGAAATAGAGGAAGAGTGGAAAGGAGAGAGAGTAGGATGGGAAGGGAGCAGGAGAGGCGACGCGGGCGCATTGGAGAGAGAACCGGATTTCGACGGATAGAGAAAGGAGAGAAAGGGATGGTAGAGGAGGTGGAGGAGGAAGAGTCGAGAGTGTCACTGGCAAGAAAAAAAAGGAGAGGAAAGGAAACGGATGCCCGCTGTGTAAAGTCGGTAATTGCAGCATCAAGTAGGGAAAGCCAAAGCTGAGCGAGAGCTTTTCATCACAACTTGATTTCATAGCTTTCTCCACCAAGAATACATATTATATAGTAATATTTCAGAACATGCCGCAGCAGGATGACTCATTACACAGTCTATAGTTATGAATTGGCTATTTCACATCAACACATGCAGTCTCTTTACTCAGCAAAGCCATCCTGCTGCCCATATATTTGCCCTTTATATAGGTGGCGGATGCAGACAAACAGTAGTCTAAGTAATGGGATCATTAGCTAAATTTAGAGAGGGAAGAGAAGAATGGGAGATGTGTGAAAATATGCAGCGAAGATGTGAAGATTCAAAGTTAAGCTTCAGTTTTAATAACAGTACAGCTTGTATTTGCTTCTGTGAATTAATACTGGATAAAGCACATCCATGATTTGCAGAAAATTTCAGAAAAACTGTGGAAAAAGCACCGAAGTTAAAAAACCTCACTGTCTCAATACATGCACTTTTGACTGTATATACTATATATGCTATAGAATCTCTTCCACTAAATCCTTATGGGATAGTGAGCAGTCCGATAGACAGAGAGACAGAGAGAGAGAGAGAGAGAGAGAGAGAGAGAGAGAGGGGGAGGAATGGCAGCCTGTTTATTCTTTATTTCAGTGGAGTTTGCCTTTGATCAGATGTTTTGCCTCAGAAGATGGGACCTATTCTCTCAGGCCCCGACAAATAAAATGGGCTTTGATGGTGTGTGTGTGTGTGTGTGTGTGTGTGTGTGTGCGTGCGCGCGCACGCGAGCCCCTCCCTCCCCCAATGTGCTGGATCAGACAATTGTACCTGGCCAGACTCCCCGTTGAGTTAGAGACCCCATCTGCTTTCTCTGTCACTCTTCACTCTTTCTCTCTCCCTCTCTCTTTCTCTCTCTCTCTCTCTCCCCCTCCCTCTCTCTCTCTCTCTCTCTCTCCTCTAACATTTGGACGTCCTCAACAGAAACAGCGGGGTGGTTCAGAAGTTATACATGCCGTTTGAACACAGGCAAACCAAACCTTTTTGCCGACAGTTCACGACACAGCGGGTCCACTGAGACTCCGACGCTAACAGATTTGTCGACAGAATGATTAAGCCTTGCCTGCAAAATGTCAACACCACAGATTTATTTATTTTTTTCCATGATGTGAATATCCAGCTCAGTAACGCAATGTAATCCACGAGTTCAAATTGCGAAAACTTGTAGACGGAGACAGACAAAAGAGAGCGGCAGACAAACAGGCAGGCTGGGTGTAAAAAGAGTTTGATTGACAGGCCAGCCAGCCAGTCAGTTTCAAGGACATTTCAAGGTGTCACTTTGAGGGTGACAGCCTTCTGTTTGCGGCGGGGTGCTTTCTCACCGTCGGAGACAGTCCTGCGAACAGACAGAAAGCTGCAAATGACTTTGCCTCCCTCCTCAGCAGCTGTCTCCAGCTGGATTCACGCTGCCGGCTCAGATGCAGCCCACGGCCCATATGTCGAGGGGCTTGGAACGGGAAAGCTGGCCTGCAGACCTACTGCACCGTCGCTACTGAGCTTTCACTTTGAGACCCCAGGCCAGCCGCGTTCTAGCCTGTAACCGCTAGGTGTCGTTTAAACGGCTGATCGGTGTAAAATAGTGTCGTTTTCTTGACGCTAGGGATTCGTGTGAGTGATTTGCATTATTCCCCCATCTTTCATTTTACACTTGTGTCTTGAAAATTCTTGAAACTGCATTGGAAACAAGAGGAATTAAGATTTTAACTGAATAGGAGACTAAATGACTAAATTTTTTCAGTCAAATTCTAAATTCTTTGAGCAGTCAGAAGGTGCATGAGTAATCTAACAGCCAGTTGTTTGAGATGCATGAGTTTTGTGCCACAATATACAGCTGTACAACATTTGAAAACCAATTGTGTAGAATGGGTGTTGCAGAAATAGCACTTGATGGATGGGGGACTGTTACAGTAGATACTCCTGTATTTGTCTAAGGAACCATAAGTAACTTGAACACTGGTCTTAGATCCATATTCTTATTCTTAATGGCTTTATGAATATGAGCTGTGAGCTTTTCATTAGTCTAGATCTAGAAAACCCCCATTTTTCTACTTTTTAGACCGCCATGACAACATAACATGTCCCACAGAGAATAGACAGCACAGCAGCCACCAGAGCCTCAGTGAATATTCATGATGCTGAAAATTACTTTTCAATTCTATCCATTCTAGTATACTTCAGTTCCACCTAATCTAATTCTCTACTTGCTCTTTCTTTCTGTAGGCCCTTTTTCCACCTTCTAATTCATTAAGTCACACAGCGGCCATATTTGATTTATAGTATACTCGGCTGGGAAACCCTTCCTGAAAAACAGTTACACATTGTTAACAAAGATACACCAACTAGGTTGCGTTCTTATTTTCAGCGTGAACAGTCTTCATCTTTAGTATTAGTAACATGCTAACATTATACCTCATATCTTTAGTGATGCTTCTTTGACAGTCAAAGTGTTTATGTTAGCTGTTTGCTAGCTAACACTAGCGTTAGGTGACTTTAGCTTAAGATTTAGATTAAAATTGTGACTGTTAAAGCTACTTTGTCGGCTACAACTTACACAGTTTGACTTAGTTGGTTTTAGACATAAATATAACATTAACCTGGAGTAGCTGATTGCTAACATTAGCTAAAATTATGGATCAACATCATGGATCCAGTTGCTGTAGCTTTTAATTTGGACTAATTTAGCCTCCAACTCTGCTCATTCCTTTTTTTAATTTTATTATATTTTTTTCCAAAAAGCGGTTGAGTTTGCCTGCGTTTCCATCTCCCCTGCTGTCTTCTGGATGGGGTTCCTCACCCTGATTATGATGTAAATCCAATACGGCTGCCTTGTGAATAAAGTGAATTCATCCCCTGCCATGATTTCCTGTTCTGTCTGGGAAGAACATCTGGTTTGATTCATCAGTGTAATATTCACTGTGTTACAGAGAGTTTATCAGCTGAATGATAAGTTACTTAACAACTGCCAGGGAGCATTGTGGAGTTAACTTGGCTGACACATAACTGATAGAGGATCAGAGCCAATGTGTGTCTATATGGCTCTGATCATGAGGAGCCATAACTGACTTTTTTCCTCTTCTTCAATAGCTGTGTTAGATCAGATGAGGGGTCATTAGGGTTGTTTCTGATGATTTCATTTCACAATAGTTTCCCGGCCACTGCTGTGTTGCTGCAGTTTACTGTATGTGTGTATATGTGTCTTTTTGTCAGGTTGTCCTACCAAGGTTTTTTTTTTCTCATTACTCCCAATGGTTTCTTCACACTGAGTCCATGATGAGATTTCTGCACCTTTAGACCAGCGAAGATTACCAAAGAACACACACACATACACACACATACACTTTTTGTGGGACAATATTCCTTGCCTCTGCTCATACATTTGTTTTCCCACTGAAAAGAGAATATTTGTTTTAGCAGATGTGCTGAGGTGACATATGAAAATAAATGAAAACTTAAAATATCCATCTGTCCTCTATCCAAATGCAGAACATACTTTCAAACTTTTTATCTAAGTTAATGTTTACAAGACAGCCACCTACCCACTACACTGTATAAACTCCCTCACCGCTCCATATGCATTTTAATAGCCCAACTCTGTCAGAAATCCCAGTCTGTGAAAAGCCAGGGGAGAGAAACCATTCTAGTGTGAATTAAATTAAGTCAGTATGAATCGAGCTCCATGTCTATGTATGTATGTATGTACAGTATATGTGTGTGTGTGCTTGTGTTCGTTCACACTTACGTATATATTTGTTGTATATATGCTGTTTGGACTTATATACGTACCAAATGTGTGTGTGTGTGTGTGTGTGTCACTGGGCTGAGGCTCTGGTAGATTAGCATATCACTGGTTACAGACTCTGCCCTCTATGTTAGTAGACTGTTTGAACACTGTGAAAGCGTGACTGTCAAACATGTCATGTACTATATGAGAAGTGGCAAGGTGACTGAGCTGCATGTGAAGGTGTGCATTACAGATTAGGGATTCAACTGGGAGGTGCATAAGGCGTGTGTGTGTGTGTGTGTGTGTGTGGGGGTGCATGTGCTCTCACCTTGGGCGTGCCACTTAGACAGCGTGTAATGCACATGATAGCCGAGCCAGGGAGACGGCCTATCTAAGCATTAAAACTAGCTCAGTCAAACGAAGCACCATTTCCATTTCAGATTCCAGCGCATGAATAAGTCATTTTTGTCCTTGGACTGTTAATACTCAAACGTACCAGGCTGTCGGTCTCCTAACGACTTCTTTCCCTGCCTTAGCAATTCAATCAGGGCAAATCACTGGGCTGCGATGGGAGAGGTCATGCAGAATAGTTATGTAAAGAGTACAACTGGTAGAAAACAGTACACCCACTCACAAAAACAAGCACTGGGCCAGCCGGTGATTATGTTCCATTACGAGTGGGCAACGCTCTGTCGACTGCAGGGGGAACGGTACGCAGGCCCTCCCCGGTCTCCTCCTCCAGGCCAGGAACATCACTTCTTGCCCGACTCATGTTCACAGAGTACAAGTTTATATCAGTTTATATCAAGATTATATAGACTGTCCGACTTTAAGCTGAATATACACATTTAAGTACTAAATACGCACTTAAGTTCGGTCTGAATGTGTGTATGACTGTTGTTGTCTTTTGTTTGTATTGTGAGCAGCAGCGCTTGCCCAAGACAAATTTTCCCTCAGCGACTAATAAAGTTTATAATATCGTATCGTATCTTATCTTATCGTTTTGCATCTTATCTTATTTTATCGTATTTTATCCTATCGTATCTTATCGTATCTTAACGTATCGTATCTTATCATATCTTATCTTATTGTATCTTATCGTACCTTATCGTATCGTATCTTATCGTATCGTATCTTATCGTACCTTATCATACCTTATCGTATCGTATCTTATTGTATCTTACCATACCTTATCGTATCGTATCTTATCATATCTTATCTTACCATACCTTATCGTATCGTATCTTATCGTACCTTATCGTACCTTATCGTATCTTATTGTATCTTACTGTACCTTATCGTATCGTATCTTATCGTACCTTATCGTACCTTATTGTATCGTATCTTATTGTATCTTACCGTACCTTATCGTATCGTATCTTATCGTACCTTATCGTACCTTATCGTATCTTATTGTATCTTACCGTACCTTATCGTATCGTATCTTATCGTACCTTATCGTACCTTATCGTATCGTATCGTATCTTATCGTACCTTATCGTATCGTATCTTATCGTACCTTATCTTATCGTATCGTATCTCAACGTATCGTATCATATCTCATTGTATCGTATCTTATTGTATCTTACTGTATCTTATTGTATCGTATCCTATCGTATCCTATCATATCCTATTGCATGTATCGTATTGTATCTATGGTATTGTATCGTATGTATCATATTGTATCGCATCATAATGTATACTTTCGCAAGAGAATATTTCTGCAGAATCCTTTTTTTCTTTACTCCTGACAGTAGGCTTGTAATTGGCGACAAGTTAACTTTTAGCAATACCAATGGATACTTACCTAATTTAACAATGACAGGTTTTGTCATTGTTTTTGTTGCCCGTAGATTCCTTTTGTCTTGTTTTGGTTTTCACCAAAGCGCAGAGCGTGTCCAGAGCGTTCTCTGCAGCTCTGCGATTGGAAGTGGCAGCAACACTCTAAAGGCAGAGCGGAGAGGAGGGGGAGAGAAAAAAACAATTATATCACTATTTTACAGACCCATCTGTTTGGCTGTCATTCAGCTGACCTAGAAACGAGGTGGAATCAGACAAAAAAAAACAAAAAAACACAACATCAGTGAGAGAACATAGAGGTGGGGAAAAAGCAGAGTTTGAGAAAACAAAGTGAGAGTGTTCCTGCCTCGCTTACACTGACCACTCCTCTAAAAACAGTTCAATTCAAACATTGATGTAAAGAGTTTGTCAATGTTCTGCTATGGGTTCTGTCATGCAAAATCTGCCTTGGGTTCTCAGTGTAACTCATGTCCGTTAAGGTCATGATTCCACGTTGAAGAACAACACTAGCCGGATGTAGCCTTAAACAGCCTGTGATGAATACCAGTAAATACTTTGTAATGCACAGACCACCCCATGTATTTTCACATATAGTAACAATAGAGTGATTTCTTTGAAATCTCAGGAACTGTACTCCAGTGCTATCCCTAAGTGAACCATACCATGCTTGGGTTCATTCAAGTCCATTCTACAACCCACAATCCCTTTGAGATACATTGAAGAGACATGACCTCAGCTCTGTTAGTAAAAAGAACAGTGTTGAGAGGACAGCCTTGTTATGCATAACAAACTAAATATAAAGCCTGAGTAACATAAGACAAAATGGTGTGTCTATGTGTGTCTGTATATACCAGTGACGCCATTTAGACCTACCAGACGCCGGGTGTTTAGAACAGCAAATGGAAAAGGTTTCGTGAACTGGCTATAGGTTGAATCACTATTGTGTTAATGATAGAGAGAAGCAAAAACAGACATTTATTAATGGATTATTCTGTCTTATTCTCCGTGTCCATCTCGTCCTTTGCTGTGAGCAGCTGATGACCAAGCACCCGTCCAAGCGTCTGGGCTGCGGGCCGGAGGGCGAGAGGGACATCAGAGAGCACGCCTTCTTCAGACGCATCGACTGGGATCGCCTGGAGAACAGGGAGATACAGCCTCCCTTCAAGCCCAAAGTGGTGAGTCCTGTGCACAGGGCACACACACACACACACACACACACACACACATACATATGTATACATGCACAGAGGACATGCATGTAGACATTAAAGGTGCTATGTGTAGCATTTTTAAACATCAATATATCATTATCAAATTAATTGTTATACTTTGGTATAATTACTGTAAACAAAAACCTGGTGGCACACAATGTAAAATGCAGTGTAGAGGCTGTCAATCTTCTCTGCTCTGGTCTCATTTGTTTACAGTAATCATACTTATATCTCATAATTAATGTGGTAATGATTTATTGATGTTATAATGCCACACATAGCACCTTTAATGAACACCCATATGCACAGTCACTTGTCGGAACATAGTGATGCGCTCACATGCACACACACAAAACATGCAGAAATGCAGAAAAAACAAGACGGGTAAACAAATAAAACCTTTTGAATTGCATATATCTAAACAAACAGCAAGAACAGATGGGATCATCACTAAAAGGCAAAGAAGACATCGTTTTTTTTTTCCCCCGCCCCACAGTGACATGTAGGTGGATGCATCTCTTTTTACTCAGCTGAAGCAAGAGGTTTTATGCCGCTCTGCTGTATTCTCTCCTCCCTTGGGGATTATGTGTTCTTGTCTGCTTGTTTACCAGCTCCTACCTCGGCCTTTTCAGTCAGATGTGTCAGAACACACAAACAGATGGAAAGTAACTAGTTAACACGACTCCAGTTGCTGTATTCGGGTAGAGTAACGCAACTTTTCTGTTACAGTTTTTTCCTCTTCCAAACTAATGTAATTTGAAACTATTTAGCTGTGCTTTTACTTAATTAACTTTTAAGACATAAAAGTAGGAAGAACAATGAGATCTTGAATTCACAGTTTCTTTCTGATAATAGATATTCCAAAATACAACATTTGGTAGAAAACAGTGTTCAAATCAAATTTAAACAGGTGTTGGACAAAGTTATTCTTACATAATTTTGAGTTTGTCATTGCGGAAGTAAACTGTACATTAGTTAGACTTAAACATTCGTTTTTTGGAATGTTGGTGAAATGTATAAAATGAGATTTATATAAAAATCTTTCTTGACTTAGCCTATTGCTTTTATATGAGCTGAAAAGGAAACATCCCCAAATCTGAACCATTCAAATATTTGCAAGGACCACACACACACACACACACACACACACACACACACACGCACGCACACATTCCAGGGTTGGGGTCAATTTCCCCAAGGGGATCATTAAAGTTTGATCTAATCTAATTTAATGCACTTTCAATTCAGTCACTTCAGGAAGTCTTTGACTTTAATATTCTAAAACTGAAGATCATTTGCCATACAAAAAAAAAATGTTCTCATATACAAACTCTAAAGGAATTGTCACAAGAGACAGGTCTATGAATATTATGGATTATTATGGAAATTGGAGATTCAATTTACATTCTGAATTTATTGCAGTGAAAGTGAATTAACTCCAACTGCAAGGCATCCACGCTCTCTTTCTCTCTCTCTCTTTCTCTCTCTCTCTCTCTCGCTCGCTCGCTCGCTCACACACCCACACACACACACACTATCCCCATGCTGAAGCATTGTGTCACCGCAGACTAAAGCCCTCCTCTCTGTCAGACATGGGCTAAAGTATCCTTGAAAATGGGTTCTGAAAAATAGATTTGAAATACGTGAAGTGGTATTTCACTTTGGTACGTCATTGTCATTTCCCAGCACCCTCTCTTCGACATGACTTCACAAATAGTCATCTTCCAATGCTAGCCCCTCATGCAATGTGCAGTCGCCACCAGTTTTTTAGAGTGTACAGTGGAAAGTGACAGGAAAGATAGTGGGGAGATGACATGCAATAATGTTGAGTGTATTCCAGCCCATGATATTGCAGGTACTTGGCACGCTCCTTTTAAGCCCACTGAGCTATGGCAAACATGTCCCCAGGCTATTAATAATTGCAAACAGGCAAAATTACTTCTGAAAAAGAAAATGAAAAACACAGAAATTTTTTTTAGCTTGTTCTCCCACATTTTTTTTAGCTTGTTCTCCCCATTATAATTTGTAGGTCTACTTCTTTTAGTGTGTTTATTTATGTGATTCTGTGTGCTTTAAGGCTAAAGGATGCAAATAAAAGTGACCGACATTGCTAAGGGCCACCAGGACAGCCAATATTGGTGGCTAGCTGTTTGTCGACCCACACAGGGATATCTGTGACAAAAATGACAAATGAAATGATAGCTTTAAAATTACCCTTAAAAGGCATTTGTAAAATCACAATCATTTCTTGCATTTTTTGCTAAATAAAAAAAACAGAAGAAAGAAAAGTGCAAAACTGGGTCAGTTTCCCAGACATGGATTAAAGCTAATTGTCCATTACAAAGTTAAGTTCACAGGCCTTTCAGAGAAATGAATTGAATTTATTGGATCCGTAGGACACCATATAAAAGAGCATTATGTGATGAGAAATGTATTTTTGGGCAATGCTGTGAAACAGGATGAAACATCTGTTCATGTAGTTCATGTGCTTATAGCAACAAAGCTTAGACAGAACCACAGGCAATGTGACCCAACAGAACGACCCAAAAAGATTTCCTCTGTTTCCTTCACTGTCTTTGATTACATAAGAAGATCTTGTTACTAGAACATATTTGAATAGATATTTGACCCTGTATCGTACTTTGTTATCAGTTAAATATTACAATTTTATCAGTAAAACCGCTAGTTAATTTGGTTCTAGCTGAGGTTAGGCAAAGAAACGTGTGTGTAAGGAAAAGGTTAAGTTGAATCAAAAATATTGACTTGGTTAAAGGAACACTTGAGGGACCGTCCACACCTCTGACAAAAGGTTTGCTTACAAAGCTAAAGCTAATGCTAGCCCTAACTTTTACCATAATCTTAAAAGGAATACCTAGTTTTTGGGAGCCACTTAATTTAGGCTAACTGTTCAGTGATGAGAACATAGACACTCCCGTGCTCCATGCTATCACTTTAGCATACCACGGGCTATATCTCCCAAAAACTTGGTATTCCTTTTAAGATTAACATTAGCTTTGTTAGCAAAACTTTTGTCAGAGGTGTCATCAAATATTTGCTGAGATTTGTGGTTTGGCTTGATGTATGATTAGTGTGATTAGTTTGATTTAATATATGACAACACTATTTTGAATAATTGCAAACGAGAAACAGCTTAAGCCACACACATGCATCACACACACACACCAACACCACCCTAACTACCAGCACATCTGCAATACATGACGTAAATTAACGTCCTTAATCTAATAAATGCAACAGATTTACCGTACATGATTGCACCATATGTTCTTACATCTCATTAGATTTACATAATTGCAATAAATGAATCAGAAGAGTACATTCTGAACAAACAGGACACTTAGACATGTGAAGAAAACACTCGACTTGGGCTGGCTGACGTAATCTGACTAGAATCCCTTGTAACATTCAGCAGGCACTCCCATCCAGAGTGGCAGACAGTGCCAGGAAATGTACGTGAAGTTAGGATGCTACCAATAAGGTCCCAAATAAGAAATGAACTTTTAACCTTGTCAGCACTGATGTAATCCTGTACCCACTCTGCCAGACAGTGCTTACAGGAAAAGGGGAAAATCTGTATTTTAGTGTCTGGTCTAGCTATCAGGGATATCAGCGTTCAAAGTCAGGGATTTAAATCCTTTCATATTGATTTCTGCACAACCAGAATCAAGTTTTAACATCCAGTGATGTTAACATGTAGCCTACTAGGAATTTGATTTGATCTTAAACGAGTTTGGCCCATTATGTGACACAAGGATTGACAATTAATAATTAGCGATTAGCATTATCCTAAAAGTGAGAAAATGAGCAGCTCTAAGGCTGGATGGTTAG
Source organism: Centroberyx affinis (assembly GCF_046629955.1). Taxonomy (NCBI): domain Eukaryota; kingdom Metazoa; phylum Chordata; class Actinopteri; order Beryciformes; family Berycidae; genus Centroberyx; species Centroberyx affinis. The sequence continues at coordinate 177,961 of NW_027282112.1, read as the reverse complement.
TTAAATGTAATGATGCATCTAAACCTGCCAGACTTGTTTAGGAGATATAAAATTTGACCAAAAAAAAGTACTTTCACTAGACAGACAGCTAGCTAGCTGCTAGCTAGCCAGACAGCTAAAGTTTGTGCGCTGTAGATTCGTAATGGACAAGACAAATGATGAAAAAGTTATGACTCTACAGGCCACAGGATTAAAAAAACAATATTAACTTTGGGTTACTAAAAAGTGTATCTTCATACTTTGAATAATGCTAATTGCCTATGATTAGGCTACTTAACATGCTATATGCTAAAGCGTTAGCATGCACACCGGACAGAACTGTCTACCAGAGACACAGAGATGATTTTGGTATAAAAACTATATAAAGTCAGTATAGTTCTTCAATGAGATGGTGCACTTAACATACAGTAAATACGACAGATTATGACGTGTACACACATCATATAGTCTTCACAGTAGTAATATTAGAATGAATTTACTCTGATGCATGACAAGTGGTTCGAGATTGGAATATAATACTGCCTCAACATGACCCCTTTTAGTCAAGTCAAAACACATCTGCAGGCATAGGCTATATATGGCATGTATTATATGGGCCATAAGTAATTTCAAAGACACCCTCAGTGCATAATTGATATAACTCTCATATATTATGAATGTATATCTCATATAGCTGTCTTTATGCTGCACAGCAAGGAGTGGTTTTGAAATCCCTTGTGTACACACGAGCATAATACTCTCTCTCTCTCTCTTTCTTTCTTTCTTTCTCTCTCCCTCTCACACTCTCTCTCTGATTCTCTCTCACACACATACATGCACACAGACAGTTTTCATTCACTATATTAAAAAGAAAAACATCAAGGAGGCAACAGAGATGAAGTAGGTCACTCAGTGTCTTGTGTGTGTATATATATATATATATGGGTGTGTGTGTATGTATGTATGTGTATATGCGTGCGCGCACCTTACATATTCAGTTTAAATATGTAGTTTTCTTCTGTTTCACCCCTCAAGGGCGCCCCTCCCTCTAATAAGGTGAATCCTGGCCTCTGTGTCCCCGTAGTCTCTTGCTGGATACATAAGCTGTGTGTGCCGGGAATGCTGTGTGCGCTTTGTGTGTGTGTGTGTGTGTGTGTGTGTGCGAAGGTGAAAGAAAGTGAGGGTTAAAGACTGACGAGAGTAGGGGAGGAAAGTCGTCACGTTGTCAGTTGCATGTCTGTGTGTGTGTGTGTGTGTGTGTGGGAGGGGGTCTTACATTTCAGAGGAGAGAAAGAGAGAGGGGGGGGGGGAGCTTCCGTGCATGTTCAGTGGTTCTGCTTGCATGCATGCAATCATGTGCATGTCCATGGCACAGTGCATGCATGCATGGGTTCTGGTTATGAATGCAGGTATGAGTGTGTGATGAGAGAGAGAGAGAGAGAGAGAGTGAGAGAGTTTCTGACCGCTCCCTCTAACCTCCATCACCCCATAGCCATCCGTCACGTCCATCCCACTGCCATGTAACACAGTCCTGTTTCCGAGTCCATTACCGCCCCAAATAGCTTGTCATTAAACCCGCTCCGCCCCCGCAACCTCACCGGGTCTAACCCCTGTCTCTCTAATCCCCTCCTCCTCCTCCTCCCCCCCCCCCCCCACCTCTCCTCCTCCGCTCAATCTCACTTCATCCGCCTGTGACGGCTGCGGAATTGCAATCAATACACCCGGCAGCACCCAGCTGAGAGAATCAAAACCATCTGTATCTATTGGAACACGGGGGGGGGGGGCTGGAAAAGGCTCGGAGGATGCAGCCTGAATCCTATGTGCTAGAACGAGTGCGAGGACAAGCCACCTACCGTACGGTGTAGGCAAACAACAGGTGGAAGCCCGGTAATTAAACGGTTAGTGTTAGTATGGTAATTTCAGGAAAACAGGGGTAATTTCATGCGAACGGAAAACACATTTGCCATCCACGCGTCGGACGCCCCCCGCCTCGCCCCGGTCCGCGGCCCGACCATCTGCGCGGCCGACGGGGGGAGGGGGGGGGGGGGAGAGAGCGACGAAGGGGAAAAAGTAGGTCAAATCGGAAAAGTTGCTGATTAATAGTGATGGGAGCGGTGAATGGAGGGAGGGGAGGAGGGCGAGAGGCGAGTGGGAGGACTTAGTCACCGCGCCGAAGTCTTGGGAACGCAGTCCGAGGCAGGGGGGCGCACACACCTTGGATACGCGCAACACACACACACACACACACACACACACACACACACATAACATTGCGGCGATATGGACAAGCTGTGAGTCATTGTAGCTGTAAAAGGATGAGAGGCGCAGACTCTTGCAGCTTGACTGAGCATCTCTGCCTTTCCTCTTTTCGTTTCAGTTTATTTTTTCTAATGTGAGGTCAAGGGAGGTTTGGTACATTTGAGTATTTGTCTTAAAGGCCCAGTCTGCTCTGTGGCACACACTGTTGAAACATAGTGTCCCCACTGCTGGCTTTGTTTACAAAGTGATTTATTATTATCTATTTAAAATTAGAGTAAAGCAGACCTGTAATTGAATTCATTTTAATTTCTTATTTTCATAAAATAAGGGATAGTAATTACCAAAAAATAGATGAATATAGCATACCATATAGATTTTCAGAGATGCCATTGTTATATATTGTACACATATAAATGTGGATTCAATGATTTTGACCCCCCCCCCCCCCCATTTCAACTAAAAATAACTTGGTCAGACAGGTCCGTGTTCATTTTTTTGTAATTTAATTTCTCTGTTCTGTTGAATGTATGTTATTAAGCTCAGATGAATGACTCTCTTCTCTTCACTTCATAACAAGTTAACAAAACAAGGCGGGATATTAGGGAGACGACAAGACAACAGCGGAAAGCTCCCCAGGCCGGCGGCTTGGATGGCAGAGAGAGAGAGAGAGATAAGAGAGAGAGAGAGAGAGGGAGAAAGTGGGAGAGAGAGAGAGAGAGTCTTGGCACAACTCTTAATGGAGGCAGGCACTCATTTATCATCCTAAGTAGCTGAGCGTTCTTTTAATATGCTTGAGTGCAGAGGCGTGTGCGTCCTTATGTGTGCAGAGAGAGAGAGAGAGAGAGAGAGAGAGATTGAAGACAAGAAAAAGTAGGTCAAATATCCATGTAGGACACTATGTCACCATGTATGGAAGGATGTATAAACAACATAACGCTTCAGTCTCATTCTGTAAGGTTCTGGCTGAATCACCCAATGTGAAATAACAGCACCAGCCATGTGCGTTTTTTTTTTTGTTTTGTTTTTTGCCAAAAGGACAAATCTGTCGTCTCATAATACAACGATCAATAGATGCGTCACTTTTTCAAAAGGCCATAGCGTGTTTAGAGTCATAATTTTTGCTTTTGTTCCTATTCAGCTAATCCTTTGAGCTCCAGTTGTCTTTTTAAGGAGTGAAATCCCGTTATGGGAGACCGACTCTTATGTAGTAGTAGTTTTCTAGTCAAGGTCCTCGCTTCTCAAAATCTTTCTGTACGTGTCTGAAGCGCTTGGAAAGAAACCTTATCTGTGCTCCGGTATCCATGGGTACCTCTTATTTCTAAGCAGGGCTTAGCAGCTGTTTCGGGGAGAGGGCTCCTGCTGTTGCTGCTGTCAGACTATTGGAACATTTAAAAAAAAAAAATCAACATTTATATAAATATTTTTTCACTTCGAGCACTCTGGCGCCCTGAGCTCTAAAAAAAATCACGTCAGAAACATACAGTCCCTACATGCTTTCTGTTCGGAAAAATAACAAAGAAAAACGACGTAGAAATGCAGCCGAATAAATGAAACGTTTTGTACAGACTCGCCGCTTGTCAGTTTGGCAGCTGAAACAAATCCCGCCGCCGCATATGCTTTGCGTACACGCTGGTTTCGGGTTATTGCTCGAGAGCAGAAGCCCGGTGTCAGAAGGAGTCAGTGTGTTCCGATCCGGAAAGGGACGTGTCGGGGATCAAGAGCGAGAAACGTCCGGCCGGGCTTGAGCGACGGACGGCCCGTGATGGATAGAAGAAGACAAGTCGACATGTTTCACAGAGAGAGAGAGAGAGAGAGAGAGGGAGGGAGGGAGATTGAGGGATGCTGGGTATTACCCATCAATCTCTGTTATCTGCTGTGTGTGTGAGAGAGACAGAGAGAGAGAGAGAGAGGGAGGGAGAAAGAGAGAGAGAGAGACACACACATTTACACACATACACACAGCCACATTTGCTCCCTATCTTGAAGTGTGTGTCCTGCCTTCCGTCCGCTCGCTGACAGGGTGGCAGTGGCTCGGAGCGAACGTCACCTGTCAGTGGCAAGAGTCAGAGGACAGTGGAGCCTCAGGTCCCACACACACACACACACACACACACACACACACACACACACACACAGTCAGAACGCGCACACGTACGCTTGCCCAGACACTGGTGTACAGATTCGGACACACACATACTGCCACACAAACACATACCGGTATATAGACACAGGCATTCACACACACACACACACACAAATACTGACACACACACACACACACACACACACACACACAGACGATGACGACTTGACTGTGAATGTAGGGCAGCAGCGGAGAAGGCCACAGTTAGTCACTGTGTCTAACGTTTCAAAGCCAAACCATCGCTAGTCCACAAACACTAACGAGCGAAAGAGCCTGGAAGAGAGAGAGAGAGAGAGAAAAACAAAGAAAAAAAAAACTGCAGACCAGGGGCTATCTCTCTCCCGCGAAACTTTCCCTCTTTTCACGCTTTCTCCCAAAACGAGTGCTCGTTGTGTTTTTTTTTTTTTTGCCGTGGATCAATGGAGGTTTTTCCGCACAGGCCTGTTTTTTGGTGGCAGAGCGGTGCGGATCTATAGCGAATTCCACTGGGGGGGAGGGGGGGACAGTTCCTGAACCCGATCCAAGTCCCTCATACCCGAAAATGAACCATGAGGCCAAAGTGTACTGTGAGCCGATGTTTATTTCTATGACAACAGTGTTGAAAGTTCTGCGGTTACCGTCTTAAGCGCAAATTACCGATTCAAGAACATTGATTTCAGTGGAAATGTCCTCTCTTTCTCTCCCAGCACTGTGTTAAGCCCCCGTGGCATTTTGGCTTCACAGAGCCGCTGATATTCCCAGCCTCCTGCACAACAGTGTCTCCCTAGGGAACATGAAGGCCAATTAAGTGATGAACTGTGTCTTCGTGTGTGTATGTGCGTGTGTGTGTGTGTGTGTGTGTTAGTGTTAGTGAATGCATGCGTCTGTGTAGGTGAGCCCAGTGTGTAGGTGGAATAGCTGATGAGGATAGAGAAGGATGATGAACGAAGCCCTCTCTCTCTCTCTCTCGCTCTCTCTCTCTCGCCTTTCTCTCGCTCTCTTTCACTCTTTCAAGTAAAGATAGAGAAGAATGGCTTAACAGCGTCTTGAAGTCGAAGTGAAGTGAACTTACGCTGCTCCGTTGTTGCTGTACTCCATCTTTAATAATGTGTATTGGACCATTTGATTAAAGTACAGTTGTGGCTATTTACAATGCTCATGGTACAGTGGCTTGGTTTGACAGCAGTATACAGAGTGATGCTGCAACATGCCTGCACACATCTCATGGAAATGTGACCATATACAGGTTTGCCCTGCATTTTAAATGGCCGTAACTGTACTAAGGAAAATAGTAAGTAACAAACATCTATTAATCTATAACATGTACGCCAAAGAAAGACATAACCCAACAAGATAGGCAAACTTCAAACAAAGAAGCAAGTCAAACAAAAGAGACAGACTTCAAAGTAAACATGTTCCACTTCCACCTTAAAGGTCTGGTGCAATGAGAATTGCATTTCTCAATTTCATGGTATAATTTAACAAAGGACCTGTTAATGTAAAGTTACCCAAATTATTAGAACTGTCAGCACTGTGGAAATTTGGAAACATTCTTTGAGAAACCCTCCATCTGGTTGTCAACAGACTCAAACAGTTTTAGAATTCCAATCTACTTCCTGGTGTAAATGATGTCACTTACACCCAGGTTTTAATGAATGCTGTGATTGGTCGACAGTCTGCAAAGTTAATCAGGTGTCCCATAGTCTGTCAGACAATAGTGGAAGGTTCGGCTCTCACTCAGTCCTACAAGCTTTGTACCATCTAACCATCAAAAACTCAAAAAAATGATGCTCATTGTGGTCAACAATCAACAACAACATCCTGACTGAGTTGAAATCACTGCACTTTCATTGCATCTTTAAGGACCTGATCTGAAGTCAAGGTCGTCTCTGATGGCCTTTTTAGTTTAGCTGGTCTAAGGCTGTGAAGTGGAATGTCATTCATCCAACACACCATGTCTAGATGACAAAGTGTTGCGGCCAGAAAGTGACGCAACTGATAGCACATCAGATATTGGCACAAACTAAATGTAGTAATACTTAACATAACAATACTTAACACACTTAATATAATACTAAATCAAGCCTGTATTAAGCACTACTAAATATCAACAGTGGCACTTTTTTATCTTGAAAGCCATTACATGCGCATACATCATGTAGGTGTCTTTCAAGAAGTCAGGGGCGATATCACTGAAGTGACAGTAATGAGATGTACACCCACATCCCCCAGCATGTATGTGACCTTCCTTTGTTGAGAACGTCTCTGAAGTGCTAATTCTGCGGCCACATGACACCATCCGTTTCCATGTCTTTGATATGATTTGATTATCCTCTCATCACGGAAACATGAAAACTGTTTTGATGTCTCCTGTTCCATATTGACGTTCGCCTCCCTCTTTAGAACATGCTAATTAACCCCTTTGTGATCTCGTCGCACATCGATGCTATTGCTAGTTTGCTATTTCAAGCTATCCTTTGTAACATAATTAGATTTGACGGGGGGGGGGGGGGGGGGGTCAAACGCTCAAATGCACAAAAGCATGTGCATAATACATCGTTGCCATGATAAAGGAGCAGGTTATTAGGTCAGAGCCAACACAGCAGAAGCCCTGACACTGTTTCCCCTCACTGAAGCAAACCCGGGCCTTGTTTATTCAAAACTGGATCGCTGTTCCACAGCTGCGCCAACGTTAACTCGGCATCCAGGAGACGCAATTGCATAATGATCCAGGTGAACGGGATGTAGAGCATGTAATCTGAGGTTATTGTTGCAATAAGGACATACAGTGATAGGAGAAGTAAAGCGGAGGATCAGGTGTAGAATGGGCCATGGGACAGGAGGAAGGGGCATGGACTCATAAATTATTCCAATTTGGCACAGTTACATTTCTGCTAGTAAATAGGGTGAAGCGGATGCACTCGCTAATGTTGCTTGTTGTTTTTGTCTGAGCGCATTATCTAATTGCCGAGCCCTGTGTTTGTGTGTTTTCTTTGTTTTTAAATGGGTGATGATGATGAGGTTGATGACTGATGATGTCTGATGATGCCTCCGATGGCGTGTGTCCTGTGCTTTGGGTCCATTAGTGGAAATCGTGACAAAAAACCCGATTCTGCCGAACGCACCGCCTCTTGCCTTTCGCAGAATCGATGTCCTTGTGCGTACTTTTTTGCGGCCGCTCCGACTTTTTTCCATGTCTGTTTTGTGGTCGCTCGCCTTTCTCCTCTCCTTCATCACGTCAAACGCCTCATGTCTAACGTCTCCCTTCCCGTCTCTTCTCTCTCTCTCTCTCCCAACAGTGCGGCAAAGGAGCAGAGAACTTCGACAAGTTCTTCACGCGCACCCAGCCGCAGCTCACGCCGCCGGACGAGCTGGTCATCGCCAACATCGACCAGGCGGACTTCGCCGGCTTCTCGTTCATCAACCCGCAGTTTGTCCACCCCGCGCTCAACAACGCCGTATGAGAAGGACAGGGGGAACCATCTCCCTGAGGAACCTCCCTGCTCACTGCCACCCACTAAAACCAACCTCCAAGCTAACATCTGACCACAACTTGATCAAGGCCCAAACTAATCCTTGATGTATTGATTTTAATAATAAGCAGAATTCTAGGACATGGATATTTGTTCTGTGTAATGACTTTGCCAGTATAAATAGATTAGCCAGCGTAAAATGTAAAGGCTGCCACAATTTCCTTGATTTTGACGATGAGGGTGCAGACAAGGATGTCCTTCGTTTCCGCTGCAATTTGTACTGGAAAGCCTATTACCATTATTACAGGCATTGAGATGGGAGAATGGGTGTCGGTCTTTATTAATCTATGCCAGTATATGATGTAATTAAGAGAATAATTAAGGAACTTTTAACTGAAATACCATTTAAGGGATGGATTAACTCAATTTGCAAAAACTGATGTCTCTCAGCAACTGTTCATTCTTTACAAATCTCAATGGATGCCCATTACAGCCTGCAGAACTGGTTCGGCGGCTCACACTATATTCTATATGGATCATTTTCACTATATAGATATTGTGTGATGACCTGAAAGCCGCTCATAGAAGGCAGTGTAGAAGCTAAAGCCAAATATGAAGGACAGGGGGTGCCAGCGTTGAAGCAGCACCTTGTGATTTAATGTTTGTATACTGTATCTTGTTTACAGTTTTCTTCCCCTTTCTGTTGTTTTCACGGTGATGGTGAGATTCTATTTTAGTACGACTCAGTTCTAGCCCGTCTCGCGTTCCGGTGTGTGTAGCAAATCGACTTACGAATTATAACTCAGTAATATACAGCCTGTAAAAACGCAAATATGCGAGACGCACATGCATGCACGTGTGTCGGGGGGGGAAACATATTGATCAAATCCAATTCGTCATAACTATTAGTTGAACTGTTATCACCCTGTTCATATTGTAGTTTGCCTGGTTTTTAAAACACAGCTACACACACACACTAGCACAAAACTGACACAGCCTTTTCCTAGCCCTTGCTTGAGCTGCAGGTCGTATTCTTCCCTCCTCATTCATTTTAAAACCACAAGGTTTTAGTAATCAGTTTAGAATGTGGGCAGCGGCAGACAACATGTCATATCTACCTTGAGAAATCACACCTAAAGAGTTTACAGTTTGTCATTTTCTAACACTATTCAGTGTTAACTGCTCTGTCTGTCTCATCTGCACGCCCACGACTAAAATGAAGCCTCCCTACAGCCATAAATGTCTTTACAGGAGCTGCTTTTAAATCCAGTTCCTTCAAAGGAAATCACCCAAACTTGCAAGGACGTTTCTTTTGTTGTTGTCATTTTTAAATTTGTAGACTATAAAATAAATTGATGTCAAGTCATTGTTTTCTGTATTAACCATGCAATGTTATATTGCATATCATGCCCTCATATATAAAGTAGATGCAACCCGTTTGTCTGGTTTCTTGGATACAGAAGAAAACGGAACATCTCCATTGACCGTGCTTTGTTGCCCTGGCAACAAGCTTGTCCTGTATCCAGGATCCAAGACGATCATATTAGTCAGAATCCTTTTTTGCGTGTCCTTTTTTTTTCTTTTCTGTAATATCTCTTAAATAGATTCGTTTTTATTCTCCTCCGCTCTTGTGATTTCATACATATTTTTCCATTAGATCAGATTCATAATATTTTAATGTATCACATACCAGTGTGTAACTCCTTTGTAAATATTCATGAGTTATTTAAAAAAAAAAAAAAAAAAGTATAGCAACTTACAGTTTTTATACCAACACCTGAATGTGCTTTTATTACATTAGATAAGTTCAACGTATATTTCTATGTAAAAAAAGAAACAAAAAACAAAATTACCCAATACAGATCGACTTTGTAACAACTGGGTGTCTTTCACAGAGTCCAGATTTAGCAAGTTGTGACGGATATCTGTGCGACTCGTTTTGGCAGATTTATCAAAGCAATTTTTTTCAGTTATCTCTACTCATATCCAATGTTTTTTGAATGCAAATAGTGTGTTGACTGGATGCGTGCCTGGCTGTCGACCGTCCCTCCTGTATCTGCATGCTGTTGGTAGGGATCATCCATGCACGTCAACTAAATGCTGCATGCTACTAAGCATGAAACCCCAAGGAGTTCCAACCTTAAACATAGATCTAGATGAGTCGCCAAAATTCAACCTGGGCCCTTACACATCAAGGACCTTAAGAGTGCTGATCTGAGACCAGCTAGGCTCTTTAAGATGCTGTGTGTAGGATTTTGTCATTACTGGATCACAGTCAAATAAGGTTTTGATGACACAGTCTAGCAAAAGTGAGAATTCAAAATCTCTAAGTGAGCTATAGAACATACTGTAGAACCCATAGTCATTATTATCTATAATAATTAGATTAGATGACATATTTACTGACAATCCCACACAGATTACTTCTAAAGTGAAATGTTTTTCTTATCCTGTGACCTGGCCAGTGGTTTCTAGATCAGTCCTCTTACCTGTAGAAGCTCAATACATGTGGTTCCCTTTCCTCTTCCCTATTACAGGGCGATGTGGAACACTGAATCCAGATCTGTTGTGAGGTGCGACTCAGTAGCACTGCTCTTTCGCTAGACCAGTGGGACCACTCGCTCTCTAGTGTCTCATTAATGGGGTTTATGTTATGATGTGTAATGTTGTGTTGTCAATTTGTAACCGTTTTGGTTCTTTTCTCTTTTTTTTTGTCATGTGTTGTCGTTGTCGTCGATTTTATTTCTCTAGCTTCTGCTCAAGTAATTCAGGAATGTTCAAAAGAAATATCAACGTAGAAAACTCATATCTGACTGATATATATAGTTAACTATTGAAACCTTTGTAATATTTTCTCCCTGGTTTTTCTAAGGGTTGTGTTCTCTCCCTGTGTCTCCTGTTGTGTAACCTTTTCGCCTGTGCCAAACCAGAAAACGCCAGAACCCGACGATAGCAGCATTGCACTAGCTGTAGTCGTCCTGACGACTCTCTCTCTATAGGCTGACACCTGCCTAAAGCCACACCTGCTGTACACACTCTGTCCGCCGAGCAACATACTGCATGTAGCCATGAGTGCACCGATGCACGTCTGTACAATGTATAATGCCAGTCAGTTAGGTGGTAGATTTTCCTTACTTCCTTCATCTCGCCCCGGGCAAAACTGCATCTGAAAAGGATCTCAACTTGTGGAGCATTTGATTTAGCGTCTACAGCCTCTGATGTGGATTGTAAAAAAGTGAGAGAGAATTCTCCTAATATGTACTCAAACAGAATGTACTGAACAACAGCTTTGCCCTCATCTGAGCCTGTCCTAACCTGCACCTCTCTATGTGTCCATCCCATCTCATTGATAGCATCCGTAATGGCAGTAAACGAAAAGCTGTTCTCCTGTCTCCCCCTTCCTAGAGACTAAATTCTTCATCCTCTTCCTCGTCCATCTGTCCATTCGCTCAGTCGTAGACAATTGGCCATACCATGAAATATCGTAGAGCGTTAGCTACAGCACAGTCCAATGGGACATTAGCACTTTCTAGCCCAGTAAAGTTGATTCATCTCTTCCTCCATCTTTGTGTTTCACAATTGACACACCTAAAAATTCATACATTGGGGCCACTGTCTTATACAATCAGAAAACTGTACGACTTGCCTCGCCCTTCTGCGTGAACATGCTTGCTTTACCTTTTACCTCCCTGTGCCTATTCAAGACTGAACGATTTAGCGAGTTGGCGAGTCAACAAGTGAGTTTCTATCAAGAATATCCAAGGATGGGGTGATGGGTGGGGTTGAAGGAACAATGAACAGGTGATTGATGGGGATTGGCTGGAGGAATGAAGGGACGGTTGAGTGAAGAATGGTTTGATGGACAACCCCCTGTGCCTCGTCCCTCCCCTGTCTTTTACGGTACGCCCCCCTCTGTCTCGCTCCTGCGCTACCTACTCCTCCTTCCTCAGTGCCTGGGCAATCAATCCGTCATCTATCTCAACAAAGCCCTCCTATTACCTTTACAATCCCATCCGTTCATGAAAAGCAGCTATTTGGCCGACAGCTCCTCCTCCTCTCTCCAAATTCCATCTAATGTACCATGGGTAAGGAATTAGCCAAATGCATTTTTTTTTTGTTTTACTTTGTTTACACCCTATTCTACATCTTATCATTTTAAATTGAATCGGTCTGAATGGCTAGACGATAAACGGATGCGAAGATACCATCTTTAAATGTCAGGTTTCGAGAGAGGGGAGCGTTCTGATTTGTTTTCTTTTCACTTGGCATTTCTTACAGTCGTTCCTTTTTAGGTCCCACGTGCTTTTAGATGCATCCTGTTTGACTTCTCCGTGCTTAGTCGATGCTCTCCGCTCGGTTCTGTGTCCTGTTTGCTGTTGAAAAGAGAGAACCTGGAGTGAATCGCCATCTCTTTGGCCGTACAGAGCACAGGATCAATGATGCGCGGGAATGCCTTATCTCTTGACCCACACCGTAACATGGTCTCTCACTCTCCCGTCTTTGTTCATTTACAAACCAAGCGCTTCTTCTGTCCTTGTACATAAATGATTTAGATATCTACATAGACTGTAAAAGAAAGAATATATTGTATTTTGCAAATGGTGTATGTTTTCCTCCCTCCCTCCCCCTTTGTCAGCCTGAAACCCTTAAAACGAGTCTGAGCTACTTACCCTGTAATCGATCGTGTCATTTGTACCTAATGTATGATAATGCAAATAAAAAAAGGAAAATGATGTCCATACTGAAGCAAGTGCTGTTTTTTTTCTCTTTGAAATAGTCACTTGAACTTTATTATAACCCTTATATTGTGACGTATTTGCACAAATATGCATCCTGTCATTGAAGCTGGATGTCAGATCGCTGCAGGATCTTCTAGGTCAGATCCAGCTGTGACGCTCGGTATATGGGCTTCACCGCAAATGGGACAGGTGCATGTTTGGTTTATTTTGAGAGATGCATCACTGGCAACACCTGAAGTTGCACTGACATGTCCTTGTCAGGTTTCCTCACTCAAAAAGTTGGCAAAGGGAGTTGACTTGGTTGATGCGCAATTCAAATAACACACACTATTGGAGGCAAAGATTCAAGATAGACACGGTTTATACCCGCGATCTGCTTAATTGGCCCAGCTGAAAGAAAACTCAATTGAAAAATCTATATTTAGCAAATGATAACTCCCTTTTAGCATTTGCAGTTCCTCTACCTTGAGTGCCAGGTAAGTGCGGCTTTCACTTTCCACCTCAGTTCATTCCATTGCACCAGGGCAGATCAATCTATGACAAGAAAGTTTCTCCTTTTCTTATCTTGTAGCATCTCTTCTTCGTGAGGTAGTACACAGCAGAGGGTGAAAGGTAAGATAGGTGAGAGAAGCGGTCATGAGACAGAACTGAAGCCATGAAATCGCGAGCGCATGGTTCAGCTCTTTTGCCCGCCAAGACACCAGACATCGCAATTACAGAAAAAAAAAAGTATGTTATTGAAGCAGCTAGAAAATCATCCAAAGGCAAGTGTTGAACAGACTGGTTACGGAATGGTTACATTTGTACCAGATTAGATGTTAGGAATTGAGGTGCAGACGTAAGAATTCTGTGTGAAAGTAAGTAATAAAAAACTGCAACACGCCCAGGTTTAGGCCTCAAGCTGATCATACATGAAGACGAAGGGCGTACACATACTGTAAACACAACAACTGCACATAAAGTTTTCATGACACCGGTGCTGGTGTACATACAAAAAAAAGCATGAAACCAGGTGCTGAATTTTTCATTACACCGCAACGTAACATCTCTGCATCTGGCTCGAGCCCCTATGATTGTTTCAGGGTCAGAGTTCAAGCTGTACCTCGAGCCTAGCCAAACCCCTTCCCACCCACACACACACACACACACACACACACACCTGGCTGCCCGCCTGTCAAACTGCTGTTCTCTCACGTGGAATCCTACGTTTCCGCCGTAAGCAACCGGGCCTGACAAACAAAGAACACGTACTGTTGTCAGGAAGAGCTATAATAAGCATGGTAAACACAGGAAGAGGGAGGGAGCGATGGGTTTAGATATGGCATGTGTGTTATTCTGTTTTTTGGGTGCTCCCAAGTTTTCATATTGCATCTATTGGGTCGTCATTCCTTATCAATCCATACATTCTGCGTTTTCAGCACGTGTACAGATGTGTTTTTTTACCCGCACTTGTCTATCTAGCAATTTGTCCTTTTTTTAGCGTGCATCAGTTATGTATGTGTGTGTGTACAGTGTGCATGTGTGTGTGCATGCATACGTCAAGGTGTTTGTGTGTGGGTGGACGGGTGTGTGTGTGTGTTCCAGGCTTCTTCATTAGTTGGATGACTGAGCTGAGTCTAGATGGTGGAAGAGGGGCGTTGGTGATGGAAGACCACGGTGTAGCAGTCGGAGCTGTCAGGAGGCATCAGGATCGACTTGGACTGAGGAGCAGCTCAGCCTGGTTGACTAAGGCCTGACTGACACTACAGGATCTCTAGTAGGTTTCACCTCAATTATGCTGTGAGCACACCTGGGGCTTCTCTTCACAGCACTGTCTCCACGAGGGAAAGGACACACTGTTAAAGGAGTCCATTAGAGGACGACACCGACTTTTTGGGGAGATTGACCCATTGATCAGCTTACCCAATATGCTGTGTGACAAGAGGCTTGGTGCCGAAATCATCTGTGTGTCTCTGGTAGAAAGTTCTGTCCAGTGCACATGCTTGCACAACACTTTAGCATACAGTATGTTAAGTAATCGTAGGTGACTAGCATTATCTTAGAGTTCACGTGAGTTAATTTTAAAAACATTTGTCTAAACCTGCCAGGCTTATTTAGGCGATTGGTAAAATGAACATAAAATTCACCAATAAATGCATTCGTTGGAACTACTTTCAATGGCAGATCTCTCTTCCTGCAAGACTTTGAGCGTAACTTTACACAGGAAGTTAGCAAAGTTAAATTATGTATTGATAAAACACCTTTTTTATGGAAGGACTGTCAAAAATGAGGGGCATTGACAATGGGAGATCTTAAAGATTTCCATCTTTCAAGATTAAAGATACTTAACTGCTTTTATTTTACACGTCATGGCTATATAGATTGGGGCTCAACGGTGATGCATAATGCTGGAAGTGTCAAGGCTCTGAGGGGAAACTTATTTCAGAGTTTCTGACAAAAGTTCTTGAACAAATTCATGAATTTACAGGTACTAATTTAGATTTTTGCTCGAGACTATATATATAAGGACACCCACTAATACTTTCTCAATGTAGCACCTCATATCTGATCTGAATAATGAGGGGGTGGAAATCTCAAGAGGGGCCCTCATTCCATGACTGGTTTATGGAATTGGGTACATAAAATGGAGCAAATACCTGATGTACTATATATTGCCAATGTAATTAAAATTAGGACTAAGCACAACATACATTTTTAATTTTTGTCATTCTATTGACAAAAACCCAATAAAATACAAATCATTAAAAAACAGAATAAGCCTATGTCCACATAAAGTTGAACCTGCAGGTATACAGATTTTTGAGGTAGCGATAAATTGCGACACTGAATGAAAAAGAGAAGAAAGGGAGTAAATCTAGTGAATTTATAGTCCCCACTGTTCATAGTGAGGCCTTCACTCACTCACACAAATGACCAAATACACACACACTGTCCAAGTAGCTTGTTCTCCATTGATGGAATTCCTACCCAGCAACCTTGACCTCCTCCCTTTTTGGACTCTCATTCATCTTATTAGTCACTGGACTCCACGACTCAATAGATAGCCTTCGTCTATCTCGCTGATGTCCTCTCAAATGAGGACCCATAATTACTGTAGCTCCTTTTGGGCAGGCAGCCAATGCCCTGAATGGTGACTTGTTGGCATAGAAAGAGGTTTGGAAGGTTTCTGATGACTCTCTTACAACACGTTGGGGCTCGAGGCTTTTTTGTAAAGCCTTCAAAATCCTTGCTTTACTTGTGAAAAACAAGCCTCTCATTAAACATTATCCAGTGATTACACTTTATTGCATTTAGTTAATCGTATAAAAATTGCCTTTTGCCTCTCTCCTGTGCTGTAGCCAGATATTTTTTACTGCGACCCTTTGTACGTTTCTTCACTTGTTTTCCAGATGACAGATGAGAGGAAGCCCTGCAATATGTTGACTGAAGACCCAGCTGGTGTGTGAGCTTTTGTTTAACACCTATATGTTTCAGTTCACTGGTCTGTCTCGCTCTCTCTCTCTCTCTCACACACACACACACACACACACTCACAGCCATACATACACAGCTTCATCACAGTAACTTGGCATCTGCAAGGCTTTCAGGGGAAACTGTTATGAAACTGCTGCAGCTTAGGCAAACACAGCCATGTTGTTTTGTTATGGGAGGCTATTATTGGCCTTAAGTAAAACAGAGGGAATATTGTTACAGTTTGATACACATTAGCGTCTTGGTGCATAATGATTCACCCGAGGCCTCTTACATGATTTATGTTTGCATTATGTCAAAAGATAAAAGAAAAAAATGATCTCACCATGTTTTTATGAGCCAGGACGAGACTAAATCCCTCATTTCCCTGCTAGAATAAGTTCAGGAATTTAAATATAAATCTAGAAATTAAGTCAAAATTCTTTTAGACAGAGCAGATCCATAAAAATGGTTTCGGTCCTGTCATTCGGTCCTCCCAGTCCATCAGACAGTACAGCACCTACACATTATTTGCTTCAGCCTCCAAAGTCTGAACTGTGCAGAGAAGATACTGACATCAAACTAGGAGGCAACCACTGTTCTGTGTCTAATCCATTAAAACGCATGCCTGTTATTCTCAGGGGAAGACTAGGGGTTCTAAAACTTCAGCATCTGAGGGAGGACGCCTTTGAAAAAATTGCACTGGATATGTATTTTTATTTTTATTTTTTTCCCTCAGCTGTCTCTCACTTCGCCTTGTTCTGGCCAGCAGGTGGTCAGGTTGTCCACAATGCCTGCGGGTTGCCATGTTTGTGGTTAGTAGCTGTTGTCCAAAGCAGAGGAGGGAATAGTGGAAGGTGGAAGACATAGGTTTACCTGAACAGCTTCTACAGTATATGATGATGAAATGTGTGAGACATAGGAGAAGTAGCGACAGAAGATGGGAGGGAAAGGACCTGCCTGACTTGCAGTGGGGTCACCGATAGGTTACGTGGAAGTTCATGAACGCCTCTTAATGGACCCGTGCCTCTAATCAGAGTCGGAAACAGAATGTGCTAGTTAGTCATACGCACTGCTGTGATTCGCCAGATGCTCCCAAATGATTGAATGAATGACCATATGCTCGGAGATGCTTAGCGCTAAATTTAGTCTGACAGCAATTCAGATTCTGTGTAAAGTTGTTCCCTCTTAAGCACGTGGCCCAATACCATCACAAGCCTCTCACATTCATATTTCACCAGCTCCGAATAGTATTCAAGAATTAAGCTCGGTTTATTGAATAGGAGGCTCAAATCCCTCATTTGGACAGTCGATCTAATCTGCAATTAGGCTGTTACCAGTCTCTGTCAAAATCACTCTTTAGGGATTATAGGCTACAGCAGGCCTTACAATTCACTGTCACAACATACAAAATACAAACCAAACCATTGTTGATTTGACGACAAACAGGAAGGATGTGACAGGAAAGAGAGGAAAAGCAGACACCACACTGTTTACGCTCATGTTTATTGCCTCTTCCTACTGAAGCTGTCAGAACTTCCCCTGTATTTTGTTGTTGTTGTTTTTTGAGAAACAGATGCTTGACCTGTAAGATCCACCTTTCTTAAACCGCTAAAATGCTAGCTGACTCACCAAAGCTAACAAAAGATGGGTGCATAGGCCTATTGTGATGTAAGCATATATTTTCCCAGGCTGTTTTGGAAAGTTTTGTGTATTTGTAGTACAAAACGGTGCAGACCAACTCTTTGGCATTTTAAAAAATGGCTACACAAAAGAGACAGGCTACAATGTGTTACTGTGTGCTAATGTTAGCTTGTTAGCTACTGTTTTGACTTTTTGGTGACACTATGCAACGTAACTCCTAGCTTGTTAGCATTTTGTGACCCTGAAGTCACTTTTTTTTTGATTGTGCAGTTGTCTGACAACAGAAGCACGATATGTCAACGACAAGACTTGTTTCATGTTATATGTTTAATTGAAATTCAAAATAAGTGATAAGTCTTAAATAAATCTAATACTGCATTCACCTGAATTTTCCAGTACTTTAGTGGCACTATAGGAAAATTCAGCTCAACACATTCAGATGGTGTAGGCCTATGACTTTGCTCACAACTCCCAAATGTAGCCAATGCACCCTGTTGTTTTGGCCACAATGTTGTCATTTTGATAGCGTGCACGCCAACGCCTGTTTCCGCGCAAAGCATGATGTGATGTAGACGTGCCTCCGTACAGGATTGGCTGAACAAAGAAGAACCAGACCCACTGGCAGAGGTTTTTTTCTTGATTGGGGGGGGGGGGGGGTGTTAAGTGTGCTGATCAGGAGCAACCAAACTCTGCAGAAAACTTCATCCATGTCGTTTTGACGGTGTCCTGGACTTCCAAGTCATCGCTTTAAACCAAGTCATTCCGACGGTTATTCCCACATCACGTGAACGCAGCATCTTTCCCCTCTCGGCTGCCCACCTGGAGGTGCGAGGGGAGAGGTGAGGTGCGGAGTTGTGTGCCACGTGCCACGCGCCACGCGCTCCGCACTGGCTTGGGTAGTGGTGGAGCGCGCGCTACGCAGCCGTCGTCCGCCACACAAGCTTTTCCGCGCGCCAAACCGGAGACAACACGGACCGACGGAACAGAACAGAGGAGAACAACAACAACAACAACAACAACAAGAGGAGAAAGAAGGAATAGAGAAAGGAGAAGAAGGGCGCTTTACTCAACGAGACTTCTCCGTGAAGGTAAGAATACGTTTATTGTATTATCTTTTGTGTGTGTTTTGTAAAGCTAAATCTCAATTGTCGACATTTTTTAACTGCGCTCCATACAAATGACTGAGAAATGCGTTGTTGATAGTTTCGTTGATGCCACTTAATGCCTTTTTAGGTGTTCGTATTTCTAAAAATGTTTTGCTAACGGTTAAGACAGAACTTGTATGAATACATGTTGCCAAATAGACTTATGTCGTTTTAACGGCGTACCACCACAGCCATTATTGCAAGTGCAAACCCACCTAAACTCAGGATACCCACCTTTTTAATTAGGGGAATAGAGTTAACCCACATTTTTTAAGATGACATAAAATTTTATGACATAAATACACATTATACATTCTAGTTAGTATTATCAAACTGACGGCGAGTTATAGCCTATTTACGCCTACGCCACTGATTAGGCACGCAAAAGCCAAACTTATTTATATGATCAGTGGCCACAAACCGTCTCCGGCTGTATTTTGTAGGAAGAAAAAGAGGTTTCGCACTTTTACTCGGTTTAATGGCGAAGGATAATGGGCATGAGAAAACATGAACTGGGCTCGGTACAAATGATTTGTCATGCACAGTGGTGCAATTGTAGACAAAAAGGTCGGCAAACGATGACCTCCAGTCGGTGATCATTATAAGGCAAACAACACCAATATCAACAAAATACATCTTTAAGAGAAACAATTTCTGTTTTGTTTTTTCTTTAGAAGACACTGCCGTCACATAACTTACATCAGTTTGGCACTACTTACTATGTGTAACTATGCATTCATATGGTTTGTGCCAGGCTAAAAAAGTGTGTAAACTGGAATACGCAAATAAAAATATGGGTTTACCCGCCTCTATATCCCTGCTTATTCAACTGGCACAATTGACTAACAGATTTAGTATTGACTGTTCAACACGGGGACGTTGCTCTCTGGTTCAGCACCATGGACAGCGATTTGAGCTGCAGCCAAAGACTAAACGGCAGGCATAACAAGCAGTTGGCCCTAGTACACTATGGTGGAGGTAGCCAACACATGGACTGCGGGTAAATGGCATAGCTAGTTCTAGTAAAGGATATTACATTACTTATCCTTTAGTCAGATTATGCTGACTTCAATTAAGATGAAATCTTTCTATTGACGTATCTGAAAGCTAAAGGCAAACCAGCATCAATTCTTGACAGATGTAGTGGAGGGGAAATCCTAACCCTAAACTTACCTTTTAATTTACAACATGGAGTTTACCCACCTTTTTAGGATTGCATATATCTTTATTACCTAAATCCCTTGTATAATTAATAGTAAGTAATATCAAATTGCTGTAAGATATAAGAGAATATGGTCTTTTAAGGGAAAAAGCAGCTAAAGTTGTTCTGTAAATGTTGATTTATTTTATATTGGTGGCTGTTTATCTTGTAATGATGATCACTGACTTTTTATCCTTTTTATTTACTACTACTACATCACTGATTACTTAAAGTTACTTGAAAATAAACTGATCTTCAGATGTGATTTCTCCCCATTGCTGTCATTTTAGATGAATCTCAAGAGTTTGTTCAAACTGCTGCAATAGGCAGCCTGCAGTCCTACTTGGCTGACAGCCATGGCTCAGTGTGCCAGCCAGACACAGTGTTAATAGCACAGATTTAGACAGTGCTAGTGAAGGCTGCAAAGGAGTTGTTTTTCTATCAGTGCACTGCATTCGTCATCTACAGTTGCAGGAGAGAAATAGTCTGTGGCTACAGTCCGGTACAGGCTACATTCTGGCTTCTCACACCCTCTCCAGATGGGAAACTACTTGTTGCAATGAGGTGGAGACGTATATCATCATAACACCATGTCCATGATAACTGGCCACTTGATAAAGTGTATAATAATGTAGTGGTTTCATACTGTGAATCAACCGTAAGAAGACATTTCACTTGTATCAGGATTGGAGTCCATTCACTTTCAGTTCAATCAATTCAAAAGCCACATTTGGCCACTTACTTTCAATATAGAGAATTCATTTCTCTTTGATGTAAAAGTCTGTTGTTCAAGAGAATTTTCAGGTCCTCAATTTTCAATAAGGTTCACTTCCCGAACTGATTAAATTGAAAATCAATTGACCTAAACCCTGCTGTTATTGGCTTTGATTCACCCGATGCCAGCAGCAGAATGTTTCAGGCATTGCATTCGGCCCTTTGTGTGGCATCTAAAACATATTTTCAAAAGCTAAATTACTGAGTTGGACCACAGTCTTTATTTAACCCTTTATATTCAATGAATCTTTGTAGTTTTCATCTCTGCTATTGGAGTCGTCTTGGACGTTTATGGGCCAATTTATGGGCCAAGCTTAATTGGCCAATTTTCAAGGTTCAGGGATGAAGAAACGGTGTTATGTTAGGCTTCACATCCCCATCCCTGTATCCCATCATTAAAGTCATGTGGTCTTTCTCAATTTCTCTTCCACCCTTATCTCACCCGTATCTTGTTAACTCAGTAGCACACTGTTCACAGTCTATTGCTTTATCGCTTCTGTCAACAAGAAAATACATCTGTAGCAGATCTGTTTTTAAATAAAGATAGAGAGGACATTAGCAATCCTAGAGATAGGCTTAGCAAAATGAATAGAGGTATTGTTTTTATTTTCCTCCTTTTCTTATCCTTGAATTCATGGCTTCATTAGCTATACTCTCAGCTGTAATGCAAACATAACCTGTGTGAAGTCATAAAATTTGGGTGCATTCATCCCTGAACACACCACACTTACTGTAGGTGGTAACGCTTCACAATAGTACAAAGTTGTTAAGTATCCTCAACTCAACTGCTGGGTCTGGCCCAGGCCCTGTTAATAATTCACTGTTACACCGACAGAGAATATGCAATCCTAGTGGCATCAAGCTACTCTCTTGGCTGCATCTCATTTGTTTCAGGGATCACTCACCCTTGAAAAAACACCCTGATGAGAATATCCTTAGAAAGTAAACACAGTGCTCTCTAGTGATCACAGGATAGAGAGGCGCTGGGTTTGCAAAAACCTTGTAGTATGACAATGATACACTTTTTTTTTTTACTTCTACACAGTACTGCGGCTGTACCCAGACACTAGTAGTCCTCCTCCCAACATCTATCCTGTCTTTAGTGCTTCAGGATTTTCAAAACAATTCCTCTCGGAGGTGGAGAAACAGTGTGGCAGTAGAATAACATGCATGTAAAAAATTGTAACACATAAAATGGATCTATCTCTCAGCCATTTATTGTAACTGTGACTGTGAATTGCATTTGGAGGTGTATATCTTAAATGAAAGCTTGCCTATATTCTAGTGCTTAACTGCTTTGCATGATTTGTGTGTGTGTGTGTGTGTGTGTGTGTGTAATATGTATAATATTCTTAAAGGCCTATAATCTACAATGCTGTATTCGTGCCTGCATCTCATTCTCCTCTATCCCCTGTACCATATCCCTGCTCTAGCATATAAAATGCACCAGCAAACAGGAAGCCTTGTTTTGGGACTAGCTCATCAGTCCATTCATGCCTGACTAATTCGGAGCCCTCTCCGTATAGTGTTGCCTGGCGACACGGCCAAGTCAAGCACTTATAAAAGAGACTTGTTCTCACAACAAACACAGGAAATGGATGTTAGTGCTATTGCTGTGGGTCACTGACTGTTTTCTGCGTAAGCCCAGAGTCAGTGGAGTTTTGACCCTTTTAGGGATCACTACTGTGCCATTCACTTAGATTCTGTTAGATTAAATTGACTTGTCTGCTGTTTTTATGGCACATATATCTCCAAATGGAATAATGCAAGTCAGGAAAATTGCTCCTGAACTTCACAAAGCTTTGGTAGAACAAACAGGTCTTTGAGGAGCTTTTTGGCAGTTAAGATACAGTATGTCATTTCACAGTTCAATTTTTCAGTGTTTCACAGTTCAACTTTGTCTTTGATTTTCTTTTAATTTTCATCCAAACTTATGTTCTGTTTAAAATTGATTTCCTTTCTATCTCTTACACATCTGTTCCTATGCATTTATCAAATTAAATCATTAGTGATATTGTATCATTTTGGCACGCTTTTGCTGATATTCAGAATTTCACTCCCCCTGCAGATGGATGGATGCATGTAAAGATCTGGCCTTTTCTACCCTACATCTTGTTACCAGATCTTAAGATATTAATGCAGCGAAGCAGCTGACTGACAAGCTATCCATCCACATTCTGGTCATGATACTGTATGAAGAATACACAGTGGAAGACAGCTCCAAGCCAAAAACCATTTGCTAAAAGACATCAGGGAATTGCCTTTGGAACAGCATGAAAGGCTTGGGCTACAGCCAGAGCTGCCCGATCCAATTAGGATGATCTGACATTACAGAACAGAGATGTATTTTGGTGCAGGCTGCTGTGGAGGCTTTAGCGGGAGGGAGAAAAGTGCCGCCTAGGTCAGTTGGTTCAACTGCAAATATGTGGAAACATTAAGATTTGTGTGAAGGTATGTTTAGGGGCACACTTGTACTTCTGTAAACTGCAATACTACTTAACTTTCTCAGGTTTGGGAAATGTGATCATTGTTATCCTTAGTAATTGTATGATATGTAGGGTATACATATCAAGGAAAAGCACATCAATGATACTTTTATAAACATCATTGTTCTTAAAAATATTTTTTAAATTGCCACTTTCGACGTTGCCCTTCAGTGTTGCTTTGGAAGCATCAGGGATGAAATAACTCAGCCTTCTGTCATTTATTTTGCTAGCGTTTCTTTTTATACTGGAGGACATTTAGGGTAGTCAAAATACTGCAAAACATTGCATCCTTAGTAATACTGCTATGACCAGTGACACACTCCTAATGCTCATGTAAGCATTTAGAGAGGTGGAGAGAGCGCCTGTAGACTCAGAACAGTTTGTAGGTCAAGGAAATGGACTTTGACGTATTTGTTTCATGTGTGAGTGTGATGTGCTGTATGGGTGTGGGTGTATATGTATGTTTGTGTGACGGCGTGTGTATGTGTGCAAAAGAATGTGTGTGTGTGTGTGTGTGTGTGTGTATGGCACGTGTATGTGTGTGTGCACATACGTATATGCATGTGTAGTGCTCATGTGTTTGCCCTCTAGAGCTTCTGCTGAAAGTATACAACAGCGGGTCTCAGCAGGGTGATGATAGGGGCTGCTAGCTTCATCCAGCTGTGTCCAAGGCTTGACGACATACCGCCTCTCTCCTGCATTGGGCCGCTATTGTCCCCGGGCTCCTCCGGCCCTAGCAACCAACGGCCCGACAGCCACTAACTCCCAGACTGCCTGTTGCCTGTCCGCATCAGAGGTGACAGAGGGACAGCGCTCGGCAACCCTCAGCAACCATGGAAACTGGGTCAATAAGCATGCCAAAAGGGATCCGTGCTGTGCCGCTGACGAACCCTCATCAGAGAAGGAACAAACACACATTCAAATTAGGTGTCAGTTGTTTTGCTGTTACGCTCCTTGTGCTTTGGTCACTGAAATGGGCCGTATCCAACTCATTCAGCTCAACTGCAGCTGCTAACAGAGCTGCACCTGGGAAGACAATATCCAGGATGGAGGATATCCATAACGGAGAGTAGGCCTATTTGCCTGGTTTAATACACATACAATATTTGGTTATCAAGCAACATGGTAACTTTGTAGCCAAGAATAATTGAGTTAACCTGCGGTCACACAATAAATCAGCTGTTTTATTGTGTGAAACTAATTGATTCCAATAATTATATAACGTTTATGTTAGAAAGTAACCATTGGTAGAGTTCAGTCAACATCTCAGTATCAGTAAACCAAAATGAAAAGCATATGTTTCTATTTCCCTCTTGAAACTCAACCACTGTCTTTATTTGCATATTAATTTATGGATTGAAGACATTTTGAAATTTATGGTGTGAGCTTTTGACAAAAGCACTGACAGTATGTGATACTAAACATGAGTTGTGCCTGTATTTTGAGGCAGTTTACATTTGTTAATGTTGTAAACAGAGTGAAACAGCTATGAATCATTAGTTATGATGGATTAAGAAAGTTCTAAAAACCTATTGTTCAACAAACTAGTACAAGGTGCCTTGTTCAGCAACTCGTTGTGTTCGCTGACCATTATATATTGTCATATTAAGTTTAATGTGACATTTCTAAGCAGCTAATCGCTTGCCCTACGTTCTACTGACCAGTCAATAATTTGGTGTGTCCAGGAAATCTTTGTCTCACCAAAGTGTGCCATAACATAAACTGGATGCCACTGTGTCACATGCTCTTCTTTCCCTTGCCATGCCATTGAATTTCCAACAGTCCTCTGAAAAGCTGTAGTTTTGGTGGCGGGCGGGTTAAAGGGGGTTAGGTGCGTGTTAATCGAGTAGACTGAAGAGGAATGGCCTACTTTTCATGATGACGTGCCCTTTACTCCAGCAGTGGAGTGCATCTGCCTCATTTGGTGCCAGCATAGTATCTGGACCCCTAGTGGCTCTGATCAGCATTGCACTGCCAACTGACAATGTAAACATTATTTGTCAGCTTTGTTAGGTTACATACTGTAGTTTTGAAAATAATCCTCTTCTGAGCATGTTGGGTCTCCATATGAATTTAGCTGTTATCTTGAATATAGTATACTTATGATTTCATTTCTAAATTGCTGACCAATTGTTCAATGCACAAGAGACATTAATTTTAGGGTGATAAACTATTAAATAGGGCCGTTTGTGGCATATTCATTCACAGACAACTGTGCTGAAGCTGTAGTGGATTCCAGTCACAGGTCCAAATAGATTTCTAAAGGAAATGTTGGTGTTTATGCAGGAGGGAGTCTGAGCTGTTTTGAGCATCCCTTTGCAGGCAGAGAGGCACTGCAAGGCTTTTTGTTGGTCCCGGCGTGCTTTGAACACCTAATGAGAAACATTGGTCAATAGATATAAAACCCCAGGATTTTTTGTTACACTCAGATCAATCTCCATTTATAATCCTTTGGAGACCAGAACAATGTGTGGAAAGAATTAGTATTCATGAAGAATTGAATGTGGTGTCTATTTTGTGTGTGTGTGTGTGTGTGTGTGTGTGTGTGTGTGTGTGTGTGTGTGTGTGTGTGTGTGTGTGTGTGTGTGTGTCTCATTCTGAAGTGTCTGCACACACATGCCTGTCTTGTGGCTGGTGTCTTGGAGTCTGATGACTATTTTTTATCCCACTTTTTTTTAACAGTCATTTCATTTTCTGCTCCCTGCCTCCTCCCTGTTGTATCACCACAAACTGAAGTCTCCAACACATAATTGTAGCTGTTTTTCTGCACTGCACTTCCCAGAGATCACCTGTCAATCAAACAGTGTGTCCAGTACTGTGACGCCTTTTTCCTCGGGACTGCCCAGTTCTTCTTCTATTTATTCCAAACAAACTGGAAATGTAGAACGCATCGCTTCCTCTGTGCCAGAGGATTTTTCTACCAGACACCAAGTGTTTAGAACAGACAATGGAAAAGCTTTCATGAATTAGCTATAGGTTGAATCACTACTGATGTCTCTATCCTGTATAGGAGAAGTCATGAGCTGCATTTGCTACACTGAAATAAAATCGTAATGAAACATTGAAGCTGTAATGTTGTGAGCATTCAAAGTGTTGAAAGAGTCAAAGTTGGGAAATTAATATTGACACTCTCTGGATATCGCACAGACAGACTGCTCCTCGCCTCGGGGACCGACAGATAGCTACTGTAGCAACTAAATGGTCTTCCCAAACGGTTTGTCAGGGAGACCGCGATAATGCAGCCTGGCAGATTGGGAAATGAGACTCTTGTCAAGAAGAGGATTAATCTTTTAGTATCTGCTTTTTAAAATTTTTGTTCTTCCTTTCATGTTGAGGTCGAGGAACTGTTTGCTTTAACAATGAGAGTTTCACATCAGATTAGAGAGACTTTGGAGTTGATGCATTAATAAAGACAGGGCGAGCTTGTGTTCATATAGTTGAATGAAGTGACTTTTTTAGTTTCGCTTCGAAAAACAGCACTTTAAAGTTAGGCAAGATTTTTATTTTACCCATGTACTGCCAAAATCAAAACCTAATGTGAAATCCAAACTGTCTCCTAAACAGCAGTGAGCAGCGCTGCGTCCAGAAAGCTGGACTCACCAACATTAGATCTCCTCCTCTCTCATCTCTTTGGTTTCCTTTGGTATAAAGTATCACAGACCGGCCGGGTCTGTAAAGATGAATGCATTATATGCAGTTTACTGATGACACCTTACAGGATTTCTTGGTATTGAAATTTGAAGTCTTGAATTTTTCACTGCCATTTAAGGCCGTCAACATGTGATGTTGCCTAGCTTTAAGATTGAGTGTTGCCCAAAGCAAAATTCGCAGCACAGCATAAACACATGCACGCACACATGCACACACACACACACACACACACACACACACACTCACAAAAAAACTAAACACATGCCCTAACATGCACCACATATTGATCCATTTCTTCACCTTTGTTCCTCCTATCATCCTAGCATCTACCCAAGCATAACACTATTCTATATATTGATTTCATGTGTTTGAAGATGCAGTTTGTAAGTTGTTAGGAAAACATTGCCTTCGGTTATTTGTTTGGGTATGTTATTGAGATTTTCTTATGAGATTAAACAAGCTTTAAGCTGCATTGTTTAAGACATATTGTATATGTTTATATGTATATTGTATATGTACTGTATATAAAGTATGTTGCACAGAAATCTAAAATCTAAGCTAATAATATTTTAAAACAGCAAAATTTAAAAGAGCTGTAGCAGTGTGAAAGCAGGCTTTTCGCAGAGGAGCTTCATTTGTTGATGCCACTCAATAAATGATAACCTTTTCACCATATTTTAATGCTTGCAGTCTGACACCGCAATTAATGCTTTAATGTGATTCTTCTATTTCTGTGAAATGAACAGCTGAAGATGAGACATGGAGGCAGATAATTAGACTGACAGATGGACAGTGAGTCTGTGGCAGTGCTTTGCATGGTGGTTGGACAGGACATAAGTTTCTCTGTATTTCTATCGTTCTTGGGAAAAATCCAAGTACACAACATTCTCGCTCCACCAATTTTTATCATGAGCCTGCTTAGATTTTTGAAAATGAATCCTCGTCCGGCATCAGTGGAACAGAGGTGGATGTGCGTTTCACTTCTATTTATCCAGTGTGTATCTGTCTTGGCCCCTTCTTCCTCCAACCAGCCAAATATGTGTCAAATCTCCCTGGCAACCACTCCCTCCATCTGAGATTGACTGTTTCACACTGCATTTTCACAGTGTCGTTGTTTCAAATCTGAACAGTGCCACTACATTACTGTATGGCAGAGAAAAGGTCTCTTTACTACACATATTTATGTGGTCCTTAATAAGTGTATGTTATAGCAAAACATGTCTAGTACAAATTAATGAAACCGCATAAAGAATACATATGTTTATAATAAAATGATAATTGTTTTTGGAGCTTGTTAAATACAACCACACACTGTATGTTTGTAATGCGAGAAGTGAATTCAGATTCAGAATTCAGAATGTGACGTCAA
Organism: Centroberyx affinis; assembly: GCF_046629955.1. Classification (NCBI taxonomy): domain Eukaryota; kingdom Metazoa; phylum Chordata; class Actinopteri; order Beryciformes; family Berycidae; genus Centroberyx; species Centroberyx affinis. The sequence goes on along the minus strand of NW_027282112.1, from coordinate 149,669 downwards.
TACTGACGATGATTGGTCTGGCTATTTTAGGCATCTCTGCCATGATTACAATTGCTTCTTTCTACTTTCCTTCTTCTATACTAGGCGCTCAGCAGGTACAACCGGCCCAAATTGTTTTCTGTTTCAGTAATGTCACCCTATGTGTGGCAGCGCTATTTCACACGTTTAGGGGCAATCAGCACACTGGTGCACCCACGTCACACTTAAAAACACTCGCTTGGTCGAGCGTAGTAGCACAAAAAAGGTCTACTGCGCTGCCAGCAAGCATCTCATCTGCAAGTCATTGCTTAACGCCGAAAGACTGAAAATAGGCCACAGGCACGGGCATTTCAAATGAATGGCTACTGATTGCACCGCGGCCAGGAATACCTGAGGTTTAACGATTTGAGCACATTTGCTCCTTCCTCATTAACGCCGGCCCTTTGTGCTGCCGTGAACTCTGATTGATTGCTTATGCATGTCTTCCAATTGCTTCTAATCACCATCTCTGTTTCTTGCATAACATGTCGACCCGCGGTTCATGACCCCAGGCCAGGTTCACTCTCCACGGACTGGAAAAACATTGATTTAATGCTACAAATCGTCCAGATTGGATTTTACTTTCTCAGTTTTAAATGTAGAAAATTCATCCAGGTAACATATGTTAAAAAGTCTGTAACTCAGTCTGTAACTCAAGTCATAATTCATTCATTGGCTGAAATAAGGTTATTATCAAACTAACATACCTTGGAAATCTCATAAAATATAGGAGGCCTCATCTTTGTCACATACTGTACATATGCCATGCTCTAGCTCTATTCTTTACAGGTCCAATCATGCCACTACACCAAAGTTGATCCACGGAGCGAAAAAAAAGAGGAAAAAACGCCACAGATCTTATGGAGAGTTTAAAATCCTGTCACATATTCACTCCATCTTCCCAATCTCCCACTAGGCGCTCAGCGTGGCAGCACACTGAGAACTCATTATGTAAAATCAATTCCTTTCAACGCGTATCCCATGCCAAGCTCCCCAGCTATCCAGCTTCCGGCAAGTGTGGGCATCAGCTACCGTACGAACAGAGCCATGTTTTTGTCTGACGAGCGCATGCATTGATGTGCTGTCACATCCACCATCTGCACTGCTGCTTCTGCTTTGCTACACATAGCTGGGCTGAATCGGATTTATCGGATATTACAAGTTACGGATGATTAGAGGAGAAAAAGTAGTAAATAACTTGTTTTTTTTTTTTACAGCTTTCCTCTTTGGAGCACTATTAGTGGCGTGAGTTATACTGCTGTTTTTTGGCCGGAGGCAATGTGAGGGCAGTCAAACGAAAAACTTTTTTATAAAAAGTGCCCCACTAAGCATTTGGCCCTGTGCAACGTGGTTATTTACATTCTAATGAGAGATTTGGAGGCTCAGGAAATCTGCCTTTTTTTCCTAGATTTCTTTCCCAGCTAAGAGGAAGAAGATCTATAAGACTAGTTCTCCTGGTAAGAGCATTTTTAGAACCTTCAGAGTGAAGTAAGGCATTTTACATAGGGGGGTGATACATTTGAATTCAAAGTATGATAAAAAAAAATGCATCACTTTTACCATTATGCTCTCTGCCAGTAAATGTCATATCTTAGGAAATCCTGACTTTCCTTGTTTACCCTCTTGTTTATCATTCATGTGCTCTCAACTCGTAATTGCGATATTTCTGACAGCACCTGAAGGCAGCATAATAGCTATGATGCCAGCTATGTGGCAACATTATACTGCGTTGATGTTAGCAGAACTGACGCACGTTGCACTGTCAGTTCTAGTACGACCAAATAAATTCATCAGTTTGTGGCATTTGGTCACATCTGCCCCAAGGGACTGTTTCCACTCAGTTTTTCAGCCTCACCTTTGCATTTTTGGTCTACTTGCTTTTCCATGTTCATTTGTTAGGTAGAGTCAGTCGCAAGTTATGCACAACACAGACTGTCAGCTCAGCGTATGAGCGGTAGAATGTGCCAAAAACGTTGGCAGGGGAGAAAGATGGACTGCTGAGATTTGATGAACTTAGTCCTCTGCAGTTGTCAACTTTTCTTTTTCCTTGTACTAATGCCTGAAAATAGAAATAATTTGAATTTCAAATAATTCTTCTCATGTATGGAACAGTCCTGTATTCGGTCTAAAATCGTATTTTTTCTTTAAAGGTGAGATAATTCCACGCATTTGTACTTGTTTCAGGAATTTCCGAGAAACGTTAATATCTTGAAGGCAAAAGAAATCACTCCACTATTATCAAGAAAATGAATATGTTGAAAAACCTCAAAATAAGTCACTCCACTAGTATCAAGAAATTCTTGAGACTGAGACTGAGAGAGAGTTGATTTGCCTTGATAACAAGTGAACATATCTCACCTCAAGACTCAATTCTAGAGTAAATGGTTTGTTAAGATGGACACTTTTGGCAGTGCGGGCCTTTTAAGTGTAATCAAAGATAGAAAGAGAATCGCTATTTACACTCCACTAACATTTCCCCCATTCTCTTCCTCTCCCTCTTCCTTTTGCTCTTCCTTTAGGGGACAGCATGTACGAGTCTCAGGGGGGCGTTCAAACACAAATTCCAGCTACTTTATTGAACACAGCGATGAAGTCCTCTTATCCTCTAATAACGTTTCCCCCATTCGTTTCCTCCGCTCTTCCTTTAGGGACTGTTTGAGCTTGTCTCATGAGGGGTTTTCAAAAAGACTAATTCCCCTTTACTTTGATGAACACAGCGGTGAAGTTCTCTCTTTTTCTCTCCCTCCCCCCCTCCCAGCTCCTCTTTCTGCCGGCGGCGCCCCCCCTGCTGTTGAGGCTGTGGTATGAGCCTATGTGGCAGGAAGGCGCTGACGTTGCTGAGCAGCGTGTTCGCCGTGTGCGGCCTGGGCCTGCTGGGGATCGCCGTCAGCACCGACTACTGGCTTTACCTGGAGGAGGGCGTCATCCTGCCCCTCAACCAGAGCACCGAGATCCGCATGTCCCTCCACTCGGGCCTCTGGAGGGTCTGCTTCCTGGCTGGTGAGTTGGAGGCTGGGTCCGCTGCGTGGGGTTGCATTTAAGTGGAATGAAGACGTACGAAGTCTAGGAAAAACTTAAAAACTTTGCTCAGCAGGAAATCCCTCTGAAGCATCATGTAGTTGATGTGAAGCAAAACATACATACAAAGTTAAATAACTCCTTTTATTCCTCGCTGCTCAAGGTGAGGTGACCCAATAGTAGAGCCAAATGTATCAAATGTACATCATGAATTTGATCCTGTTGTGTTTTGCTCAAAGATGTAGCTTTATGACCAATTGGGTGGTCAGTAATTTGTGGCAAATGGTGTCCAGTCTGCTCATCAGGTGTAGTGATACAGCTAAACAATATCATCTAACAACTATCGACTAACACTTAAGAATGTTTTGTAATATTTCTGTTTAATTATTCATATAGTCAGCTCCCAAATCAGACTGACCTCCCTTTAGTTCCAAACAGAGAGATTACCATGGAGGGGTAAAATGCAAAATTGTGGTCCAGCTTCACTAAGATCGCGTTGCGAGGGCAATCTGCACCTTGTTTTGCACCTCAGCTGCTTGAACTAAGAGGACAGAGCACAGAGTTTTCATTTTATTCATGAATAAATGTATGCAAATCAAGTTGTGGCACAAACAAGCCCTTGAAAAGAGCACTGAGCGAGCACGTAGCCCCCTACATCGCCGATTGCAAGCGCAAATTTCGTGGTTCAGCTTTAAGACTAATCCACCAAGCTAGCACCGTTGTGTCCTAAAGCCCCTTTATAATTGGAGCGTTGCCTGATTTGATGTGAGATTGTAGGATGGAAAACCCTCTGTCTTGCTGCCTGACTTTCTGGAGAAGATGTCTGTGTCTTACAGTAATGATAGCAGCCATTCTGAATGGCCAAACTGCGCAAAGTCTTTACACAACCTTTCAAAGGATCTTATATGCGATAATGAAATTTACATTAAATCTACACATTTTTTGAGCAGTGCTATTAATTACTCTTTCTACTCATTGCACACTGTTAGTGAATAGCATGGCATTCTGATTTGGTCATTTGGTGATACAGTGCGCGCTCTTGCCTATATCTCTATTTTCACTATACTGTACTGTACTGTACTGCATATGCTCAGTCACCTGTTTCTTTCCTCTTTCTTTCCTCTTTTTTAACTAATGGGCTGTCTGTTGCAAGCATGGAAGATTAGTCTTTGCTCAATGTTTGAACACTGTTGGCACAGGAGCATGAATGTTTTTACTTACTCTTTCCGTGTGTGCTCTGATATAACCGGTACCTCTCCTTTTGTGTGATCTCCAAACTATGTTTTTTCTCTAGGCTGCGCCCTTGAAATAGTTTTCAGCAGTCCAGTCGATATATGGCTTTGCAACAGTTCTTTCCTCATGACTTCCCCAGTGCCTGACTCGTATTCTGTAGCAGCAGAAGGCGTAGATGCAGAAGAACCTCAGCTTTACGACCGCATTTCCTTTTTCCCCTTCTCTTTGACCTGCATCTTCTTTCCACCATTGCATTTAACAAAATAAGTGACGTACAAATCATTATAAAAGCCTTTTTTTCCCCACTGTGCATGCTCAGCCACCTTTGAGCCTATCAAAAGGATGTTCGTCTCCCAACTCCAGCATATCACACAGTCATGGTTGGCGGTCTTGAATGGACTGGAAGCACTAACCATAAGATTTTATTCTTTTCTTAGAGACACAACCTTCTGGACAAGTGTTGTCCCGGGGCAAACCAGGTATCCACTTTTGCTCTTATCCTCTTCTTCCTCCTCCTTCTTCTGGAAATGGCAATATTGAACTTAACTGCAATTGTTTGCTTTACTTGAATTGTCATTGAATTGTTCCACTTACCTATGTGCCTGAACTGACCACCTCTGTCCTGTTCCGGGATTAACCATTCAGTCGGTGAATATGTAGGCAATCCAGCTGGGATTAGGTAACACATGCTTTCCTGCCACTCAGCAGGACACTGCAATAACAGGACTAATGGTCCAGTGTGTGTTTTAGGGGCAATCGAGTGGCCTTATTGCTCACTTAACTGTTCTGGCTCACAGTGTTTGACCCAGAAACAATCACAGTACACTGTTACGCCATCGAAAGTGAATGAGGTTGTGTTTTTGGCTGACATTGATGCTGGTTTCAGTTCATTGGGTGTTTGGCTGCTATTGGTTCCAGCCTGAGGTCATGTACAGTGTTTAGAGCTCAGCCTGTGTGCATGTATAGGGCATGTGCATGTGTCTCTTCTCACATAGCCAGTGCTTACAGTCTGCTTTATAAACTATGTTCAGTATACAGCACTAGACTGTTTCTATATATAGTAGGCTGCAAGACCTATAGCAGGACTATTTGCAAGAATAGAGTGTCATCAAGTGTTATCTGTGCATTGAGTAAAATGGTTGACTGAAATCAGCTGTCTTTTATTAGTTTTCAAAGAAGCAGGAGGTGCCATTCTTAGAAATGAGGGTTCATTTTGTATCATTTTGCAATATTTATGAGCATAATCTCCCATTCAAACAATTACACTGCAACTCTGTCTTTGCTCCAGCAATAGTTGCAAGACACCATCATTAAAATCCCATTTGCAGTAATCTCCACACGACTCTTCATTATTGATATTTTTTCATCTAGTCTGACATAAATGCCTTTCATTACAAGCCTGGAATAGGAGTTTTACTGCAGTTTTCCAAAACATAATTGAAAAGAAAAGGGGCCATTAGTTTTATGATCACAAATCTGCTACGTGAAAGCATAGTCAACATTTTCAATTATGATTATTATTTCCTTCTGTTGCAATTACTTTTCAAATGGACTGAACTCCACAATGATTTCTCTTGGACAAGCCATTCAATAGACGTAAAAGATAAAAAACACACACACTAGCTGTACAGTCACAATTATGCAAGAAAACATGAAAAGAGCATAATGAATACCTAACGATATTCTTTCTTTTTTAAATGATTCCCTCTTTCTATGCCAGCCATTGAAGTGAGCACTTCTTTGAACTGTATTCTGGATGCTCTCCCCTCAATAAGGCATTTGATAGAGGTTAATGGGGTCAAGCTGGTTCTCGCACTGTGCTAAGTCGTCCTCTATGGAAGCTAGTAGAGTGGACTGTTAATAGGATTCAGGGAAGCCCTTCACACAGTGATCTGACGGCTTAATAACGCAGCGGAGGGGATCCCGGGGAACCGCAGAGACCTAACCTTACATTAATTAAATAATGGCTGACTGACAGCGAGGATGCACTCCATTCAGCAGGGTTAATTAATGCTGAGGCTCTGCCAAAAGCAAAAAGAGACACAAAGAGAGAGAGGTGAAGCGGGGGAGAGAGAAGTGACAGCCTTGACAGCTCTAATGCTTTCTCGTCTCCCTTCATCCCCTCTGCTACATCTCTCTCACACACTCCCCCGATGCTTCTCGCCTTCACATTTCATCTTTACTTTTTTAGCCTTCATTCAGTCAGTCACGTCTTGATTTAAATGCTTGCTCAAGAGCGCCTGTGTTGGAAAGTTTATATACAGTATAATACAAGCATGAGAACTTTGTATTGTATTACCGCTGGGTAAATGAGTCATCTGAACACACGCACACAATATGAATGCAGATCACATATTCCCAACCGCATATTATCACCTAATCCAACACCTCTGGGTGTGTGGGGTTAATTAAGTGATGAGAAATACATCAGTTGCGAGTGTGTGTGTGTGTGTGTGTGTGTGTGAGTATGTGTTATGGTGTGCAGGTGCTAGACTTTGTATGTGTCAAAGTGATAAAGGGCAAGGTGCTAAAATCTATTGCTGGGGTGTTCCTCCGAAAGATACTGACAGCAGATGTCGTTTCACTTTCACTTGCAATTTGTTGCGAGGTTGATTTTGGCTTCCAACATCTTCACAGTTATAATAAGTCGAAATTGCAAATCGTTCCACAACCATTGCTGAAAATTGACTCATACCAGCATATTATGCAAAACAGGTGCAACAGTCATCGCTTTTTTGCCATGCTAGGTAACACCACAAATAAGCCACAGAGACTTCCACTTATTCCACTTCCATACATCCCTCTGCATTTGACTTTACCTTGTAGAATGTAGCAAGGGGCCAGTAAACCGTCTCACCACTTCTGCAGAATGCTGAACCGTGTCCCAACTCCAAATGTCTGTGAAATGTAATTGACTGTAAAAAAAATTTCTCTCCTTTGTTGCAGGGGACGAGAAAGGCCGGTGTTTCACCATAGAGTATGTGATGCCCACTAACGTCCAGATGACCTCTGAGTCCACCGTTAGTGTCCTGAGTAAGTGGATGTTTACACTCTACCATTGTATAAGGGATGCTTCCATTCACATAAACCCATGTGAGGTTGTGAGCAGTTATTTACCAATATGTGCAGTCAGTATTCATAATGATGTCACTCATTTGCTTCCATTTCCAAAAAGCAGTATACATGCATATCTTGCATCATATCTTGATTAAAAAAAAAAATTAAGATTGTTTGCAATTATTTTTCATCAAGATGATTAGTGGTTCCTGTTGATGTGAAAAACCATAGTGAAATATCACTGTAGAATAGCAGCACCAAACATATTATCATCTTACTCAAGGTTGTGGAGAAGGGAAAAGAGTATTTGGAGTAGTATGTATTTAGTATGTAATATAGTGTATCTTCGGTTTAGATCACTATAGGTCAGAAAACATAAGCCAATGACAGATATTCTTTTCAAATGTTTTATATAGATCATCTTAATTGTAAGCTTTGGGTTGCTAAACAGCACCAAAAGCATGCAAGTACACAGTGCAAATACAAGAGACAAAAGAAAAAAAAATCTCAAAACCTATTCCTATCTGAAATTTGCCGTAAAAGAGGCAAAACGTTTGCCTCTCTGCATGTGAACAGACTGTAAATAGATGACGATGTGGATAAATATATTTCTAAGTTGATGGTGCGTCCTGAAATATTCTATGTGTCTTTATGACAAGACTGACTGTATATAAGACCTTAAGTTGACTGATATGAGCTGACTGAAGCAACAAATCAAAGGGCATAACATCCCCTTTAGGTCAGTTCTTTTAATGTCAAGTACAGTAAATGTCTCCATGCCTGTCTTTGTATTAGTCAGAGGAGCACAATAAACAATAGCATACTGGATTATAATGGCATGGATGATTGACAGGAGCCACCCATGCATGCACTGAAAAGTAATACGCTCTTCTCAATGTAAGAATAGTTAAAAAAAAATACTGACATCCGCATGACCTTGCAGTGTTTACAAAATCAGAAAACCTCTGGTGCCAAATTCACAAAGCCCTCCAAGGCTAAGGAGTTGTGAATTGAGAATAAATTCTATGAACTAATGGGAATTTCACTCCAAAAGTCAAAGGTTCATGTAACAATTATTCTAAAAATCCTTTTGGCAGTTGTGCTGAAAATCTCTGCACTTTTTCATCTAAAAGAGGTAGGCGTGAGGCTGAGAGAATGGATATGTCACGATAAATAGCCTCCAGTGTTTTTGTGTGCTGCACACCATATTGCAAATCAGACAATTCCTTGTTCAGTAATATTTAGTTCAGGATGTTTTCCGTGAACTGAAGCTGAATCTTGACTGGAGAATGTTCATATGCACGCAAATTCCTTTTGGCAATTGTAACTTAAAGATGGAAGATGTACAGTATCCACAGCATCTTTCTTTGCACCAGTCACACTCACAGTTTGACAGACACTGAAGCTGTCAACAAACAAACAAGGCCCCTGGAGCGCTCCTTGGAAAACCCTGAGTGGCTCCACTATAGAATATTTGATTACACAGATGCATATACTGTACTGTCATCACCCCCCCCCCCCCCCCCTAGAAGTGTGTTTGTGCTATTCCTGTCCCAGTCCCCACGGCCAGGCTTGGTCCACTCCAGATAAGAGCTGGGTGTGTATGAAAAATGCAAGGGTGCCATTTTCATTTGGGAGAGACCCCTGCAGGGTGACACGCATGGATAGACATAGTACTGGTAGTGTGCAGACAGGCAGTAGGGACCAGGAAGAGCGATGCTGTCAGAGTAAAGACAGCCACTTCAGATCTCATATCCCTCATATCTGAAAGGAAAACCCCACCCTAAAACACTTCAGTGCTGTTAAAAAAAAAAAAAAAACAGCTACTGGAGATGCACCTTGCATTTCCAGATCCATTTTGTTGTTTGGTGGTGTATTTTTCATATTCCTGTGTATAACTGGCCAAGCATAGGCAACATGACGTCACATTGAGATATTTCTAGTTCAGCTACAATGGAAGAACAAGAGCTTCTTTCTAGACTCACGATTTTGCACCGAGAAATGCATCGTAGAAGAGGCAGAGATAGCAGTTTCTCCACTTACAGCAGCTTCATTGACCATTGTCGAAAGGCATTCTGGGAAATGTAGGAAATCACTAACTGAAACAGAAATAGATGAGGCAGGCTGAGGGAAAGTGGGTACACCAAAAAAGTAAATTACAACACTTCATCACAAAATAACTCCTGTAATGCACTGAATGCTGCATATTGATGATATATGAGGTAAGAGCATCTAAGGGTGAAAGTAATGCATTTGGAGCGAAAAGAGAGATAGAAAGAGAAACAGATAAAGAAACAAAGAGGGAGCGGGAGGAGAGTGGATGTGCAGGAAAAAGGTGACAAAGAAATCAGAAGAGACACGAAGGCAGAAAGAAGTGACAGAGAGAAAGCAGAATGTGAAAGAAGCACAGTGACAGAGGTTTGCGTGTGAGAAAGAAACAAGTAAAGAAGACTCCCTTAGGCCTGAAGTGAGGAAGATATAGGCAGTTAAGATTTATGAAGACGGCGATAATAAGAGCCATGGGGCCTCTCTTTCCGAAAACCTGTGATGCAAGGGAAAATTCAAGAAGAAGATAACGATGCTGGGAAGTGTCAGGCTCTGTTACCCAATGGCTGTGACACAAACAGTTGTGCTTCAAGACACACAGGAGAATTGGAGTTAACCTATGCATTTGCTGTACCTCGGAATTCCAGATGGAAAGATGTTTGATGTAGAAATAGTAACATGCGCAACACGGTGCCTGCACATGATCTCCAGTTGCCCCAGGTCACAAGACAGTGATGCGTTGATGTACGACGATGGATTTCTGCTTCTGTGTCATTAGAATGAACACTTTGAAGTGGCATGTTGTGTAACAGCTTATTTCTGCCACTGCTGTGCCTGTCATTTGATCTTCTGTCACCGCCGTTGCTTCAGACCTGGCAACACCTCTGAGGACAAGGGAGCATCGAGCTTGCCCGAATTTGCCCACGTTCCGGGCTCAACATGAAACCGAAATGAGAATCACTTACTTGCTTTGTTTTTCATTTTGCCAAGAGTTAAAGGAATAGTTCACCCAAAAATGAAAATTTTGTCATTATCTACTCACCCTCATGTCAACTGGAACACTGGAGTGAATGGAGACCGTTTGTGTAGAGTTCCAAAAAGGGCAAAAAATTACCATAAAATTGCTTTTGGACCCACGGTGCAATCGTTTCATGGTCATTTTTTTTTTGCCTTTCTTGGAACTCTAAAGAAATGGTCTCCATTCACGGCAGTTGTTTTGGATAAGGCTGCAAGGAGCAGCGACAACTAGCTCACTTTGTGTTATATTGACATACAAACTTCACCAGTGTTACAACTGACATGAGGGTGACTAGAGAATGACAATTTTAATTTTTTACAAGTCTTGGATATCTACAGTAGATTGAAATAGGCAAGTTTACCACACAATCCTAACTTTACCCAACTAATTGAATAACCTGTTCCATTAAGGTTATGGCCTTTGACATCTGGTCCACTCGGTTGGAAGGGTAACATTTTGCGTAATGGAGCACACTTGTTGGAGATACCATTGTTTCACAGTGGGGAGGTCCAGCTCAATCTTCCTAAATAAGGATGCCTGTGGAGGCAGTGGAGTAAGACCAGCCTCAGCAGGCAGCTCATGCTGCTGAGGGACTGAGGGAAAAACAAAACAGCCTTGAAAAGTTTGTTGTGAAAGTTAAAAAAGAAAAAAATAAATAAATACAGAAATACAAGTCAGTGAATTCAGACAAACTCATATCTATCATCAAAGTCAATGGAAAGCTAGGTTACTCATTCAGGCCCTCAAATAGAGCACAAAATGACAAGAAATTATATTAGAAATTATATTATATTTTAGAACAAATGTTTCACTCTTCTTCTTCTTCTCCTTACTCTTCTACTCTTCCACTATCCCAATCTTTGTCCTCCACTCCGTCCAGAGATGATCCGCTCTGCCACGCCCTTCCCTCTGGTCAGCCTCTTCTTCATGTTCATCGGTTTCGTCCTCAGTAACATCGGCCACATCCGACCCCACCGCACCATCCTGGCCTTTGTATCTGGAATCTTCTTCATCCTGTCAGGTACCTGCTTTGGCTTCAACTCACACTTCTCAAGATCAATACATTCTTAATTACTTACATGAATGAATACATGCAAGGGGGAAAGGGTAAGCAGGTATACCTTTCCCCAAACATTAAACATAAAGATCTACATTTAAGAATGTATGTGAAAATATCTGGAATAATGAATGAAAACATGAAATTGTATTATAGTACTGTGTGAATCATCAATGTGGCACAAATTTAACATTGCGGTGAAGCAAATTGATGTTGTTTTTCACATAAAATCTATAATTACCAGTGGGAATATTTGTAATAATTTATGCTAAAAAGGGGATTTCCAACCATACATAGTCCATTGTTTTATTGTAAATCTTTTCTTCCTCCCTATCCAGAGTCATTAGAATTCTCTCTTTGTTTATGTTTCTGTCTGTCTGTCTCTCTCTCTCTCTCTCTCTCCCCCCCAGGTCTGTCTCTGGTGGTTGGTCTGGTGTTGTACATCTCCAGCATTAATGATGAGATGTTGAACAGGACCAAAACTAACGAGGCCTACTTCAGCTACAAGTACGGCTGGTCATTTGCCTTCGCTGCCATCTCCTTCCTGCTCACTGAGGTAACTTGGCTACGACACATGTGCATGTCCCGTACCTTGTATGGCTGGTTTCACACACAAGTATTGAACCTAGTCCTCTAGACGAATGTTTCTTTACTAACCCAAAAAATGGGTCATGGGCCTGTTTCTGGTAGGTACCAAGATGTATTGATTTTCTCAAATTGGGCCCCACATTGTAAAAGCTGAAGAACATCATATCAGCATAGGACTGTACTTAATCCTTTTATGTTTTATGTATGTGTTAAGACATTGCCTTCCAGAGTTCACACTTTGTCAGTGACACCTGTGTTCATTTCCTTTATGGACAACATTGGTATCAGTTTGCATTTGGCTCATTACCAACATCAGCTAACACAGGGAGGATAACACTGGTGAATTTCCCATGCAAGCTTACATTCTACATCTTACATTTTACATTTTAGGCATTTTGCTGATGTTCTTTTCTAGCACAATTTACAATGTGTGCAGAAAAAGCTTAATTTTCTAGATCAAGACACCAGTCTCTCTCATTCTAGACACACACTGCTAGATACACACTCTCAGCCTTCAAACTTTAAGACATGATAATATAAGGCTATTAAGCTATGTGTGATATATTCATTCTCCATTTCATTTGTGCAATAATGGATTATGCCTCTCAACCAAGCAGTGTGCCTCAGCAAGTTGTTTTTGATATAATAATGGGAATTGCTAGAGTCTGGAGCAACACAGATGAGAAATGTAGCATGTACGCATTTATGTGAAATTGTTACATGACTTGGTATAAACCAATAGAATAATTACACAGATGTTCTTGTTTAAAGGACAGGAAGAAAAAGAGAAGGAAGAGAAAAGATGCACACACCCACACCCACACACACCCATATGCTTGCAGAAACACACAAACGAGTGAGCCATGATTGAAATGTTCATTGTGGGTTCATGATCTTTGCTGCTGATTACAGTGCAATATCTATAAATAATAAAGTAGCTGCTTATTTCTCACCCATGCACAGTGAGATCATTATAGATAGCCTACACATATTAGTGCGGTTCCTGTGATCCATTGTTGTTTCATACCGTGAAATAAATAATCTTAATGGTGGGGAAACAGGGAAGGAGAATCAAAACTGTAGTATTATGTATGTATGTACTATTATGTATATACTCTGTAATATATAGCTAATTTTTAGTTTAGTATTATGACCAGAATTTTACTCCTGTTGTTGGTAAAAATAAAAATAAAAATTGTATTCCTATTTTCCTTCATGTACCATTTTATTTTATTTATAACACTCAAATCAGAATACAGATAATTAAAAGCAGGTAAAACAGAGCAGGAAAGAAACCGCCATGCGAAGCAGACACGTGGAGGGATATTTCCGAACTCAACGCCTCCATTTGTCTCCGCCCCCCCCCCCCCCCCCCCCCACCAGACGGCGGGCGTCATGTCGGTGTACCTGTTCATGAAGCGCTACACGGCGGAGGAGATGTACCGGCCCCACCAGGGCTTCTACCGGCCGCGCCTCAGCAACTGCTCCGACTACTCCGGCCAGTTCCTCCATCCGGACGCCTGGGCCGGCCGCGGGCGCAGCGCCTCCTCCATCTCCTCCGAGGCCTCGCTGCAGATGAACTCCTCCACCTACCCCGCCCTCCTCAAGTGTCCCGAGTACGACCAGATGTCCTCCTCGCCGTGCTGAGGCGGCCGGAGGGCGGGACGAGTAGTTGGGTTAGCGCTGTTAAGGGTCGTTTCTGTTCCGTTAGCTTTTCCGTGGAAAGGCGGATGCCTGGATTTTGGCGTAAAGTTGTCCAACAATATGATAGTCTCCATCTCGCATTACCACCTGCGCCCCTTTTCCAGTGTCCTGACTACGACCTGGTTCTCTCCACCCGCCCCCCTCCCCTACTGCTGACTTATTTGAGTTTTACCTTTTGGTTCTGTGCTGAAGGTTAGCCAGTTCAATCTCTCTTGTTCTAGAAAGAGCCATTGAAGTAAAGAAAGAGTTTGACCAGGTTGTCCTTTCTCTGCTCTTTCTCTAGTCTCTAGTCGTAGGTGAATCGCATTCTACTGAGCTGACCCAAGTAGGGTGAGGTTGACATAGATGCTGATCTGGGGTCAGTATTACATGTTTTTCCTATTAATAGTTGAGGCTAGGAAAGGGGGCATATGTGCTGATCTGAACACCTTGTTGGTGCTCGAGTGTAACTTCATCCTGCAGTGAGACAGTCAGCTGTTTCCCTGCAGTAGAGCCAAGGCCCTGGAAGCCTGGTGAACAGGTAGTACATCTATCTGCAGAAATGGAGAGTTTAGCTAGATAGGTCCTACAGGCCTGGAAGGCAGCTCATCATCAACTTCATCAAATTGCCCTGATTTTTAAAAAGTGACTATGATCAAATAAAGCGGTGAAAGCCCCTCACATTTAAATATTGTAAAAGTGCAGCAGGTTTTTAGCGTGCATTAGCAGGTTTCACTTCCATGCACTATAAGCATCCTGAATCAGTCGTCACCAATCGAAGCACTTCTAAATTGCAGTGCGTTGTGCTTGGTGCAGTAATACATCTATGCTCGTGCACGTCACAGCTCTTTCAGATGTGTGCACGTGGAGTCGGGAGCTTTTTCGAGAACTTTTTTCATGTTCAAGTTCAAAGCTCATGAAACACATGATGAATGTGGATTTTAAGCATTCAAACAAATCATATTTGATTAAAATACCTTTCTGTAAACAAAGCCTTTGCCAAGGTTGCACCCTGGGAGAGTTAGTAGCCTCTTTTCTTCTTGACAGATGGTATTTGACCCTCCATCTGAGCTTCACCCTCTTTCCCCACCCTCTGAGTATTTCTGTGTTAAGTGTGATTTTTACTCCACATACAGATCACACTGACCTTTGGTAAATAGCCAGAAGTACTAATATTCCCCATCGCATAGAAACCACTCATTCTCCTGTAGCCGCAGGACTTTTCTAAACTTTATAAAGCTGTAAAATGAAACACTGTAACTGAGGGAGAATGACAAGTTATCTTCTCTTTTTTGTATTTATATTTATATGTGGTTTAATCATACAATGTGTTTTATCAAGTATTGGAATTCTTCATTCGTTTGAATATTTGGTTTCATCGGTCCCTTTCAGTATCAGCACTTTAATATTTATTGACAACACACAGGAAAAGTTTGTATTTTAGGAAGACTAGGAAGCTGCTAGACCCATCGTAACCAGGTGGAGATGTGTCACAAACTCCTTTCTGAGGCCCGAATCCGAATATTTTTTGCGTATATTCCTGAAAAGAAAGAAATGGAAAATAAGGGAAGATATGCCATATGGAAGATAACGCTTTTAAGGTCTGTTTTACTTACGCTTGCTATAAATTAATAAAGCAAAGAAAGCCAAAAGGGAGAAAATAAGAGATGTAGTGGTTTTGATGAATAATGTGAATGATGTCAGGTGACTTGAAAGGTTGTTTTGATATGAACAGCCGTAGTGAATGTAAGGTTTGCTGAAGGATGCAAAGTTAATTGAGGATAAATGAGATTTTGCAGCACACAGTATCTTAATACCTCTGTCACACAGAGAAATAATTGCTCAAAATTATATTTTTCTAACTTACCCCTTAATAATAATGCATTCTCAAAGACGATGGGCCAGTTTCACATCCAAATACACTGCATCCATTGGGGGTGCCAAGAATTAAGTCTGATCCAGGCAAAATGGCAAAGAAAGGACTGAATATAAACATTTCACGCAGCGTTAAGTGTGACTAAACATATTACAGATACATTTTGTCTCGTGCTATACTTTTTATGTTAGTCTGATATATTACGAAAAGCATAATTATTGTCAGTATTTACTGTTGCATGGTGTGAACTCCACGTATTATTAATGGCATGCAACATTTCATCATGGAACTACAGTACCACACCTACAGTATATGCAGACATGGCCGTGCTGTATTTGTATTGAGCGATAACGTTCGATAAAAAACAAACCCAAACCAATAATAGACTGTGCCAAGCTGAACTTTCACCTTCTCAAGCACTGCTCTTGGTAGATACTCAGAGCAGTTAAGTATATTTTGCATTTTGTTCATTTTCAACACTGTAAATATGAAATCATCAGCGTGTATATAGACTATAATTTTTTGTATAGGCTACATGCAAAACTATATGGTTGTTTTATTGTTGGGTAGATTCATCAGCAATATGTGTGACAGCTGCTTTACCTCCTGCATCACATTCAGAATGTGAGCTTTTGCATAATGTTATAATTACATGAGTGTAAAGTATTCAGATGGCGTGGTTGTCAGAGATGGAAATGTCAATATCTGTGTATTTTTACAATCAAAGAGTAATTTTCATGATGTTAAATGTGCAATGTACTATGTATTCTCAATGAAATAAAGTTTAATGGGATTTCATAAAGAATCGACTTCTCTCTTTTGCCTCAAATATCTGTATCATATTATATTCATAACCATTTAGGCTCATTATGACTCTGGTTTAGAGCTTGATTTCACAGCAGCCACACAAATAAACAAATCATCATCCAGTAGCTATCTCTAAAAAATAAGATATTTTCTAATAATGTTATCCTTTTGTAACGATAATACGATCTTTAGTATTTATAGCACTTTTAAATTTGTGGGTGTTCCAAGGCTGAGGCGCAAAATAAAGGGAGGTATTTATGGAAATTGGCAGTGGACGTGATTTACCCAAAGGCGGTGGCCGTTAACACCTGCTGATTGCACACGGAATTTAAGAGTTAGGAAAAGCATGTCTTATCATTTTGCGCATAGGATAGCTCTGCTGAAACTGTCTGGAACCGACTCCAAGATCAAAGTGACAGTCATCTGCACAGCATAACATGCAGTCATTAGATTTAAGCCTCATTGGTAGAGTAGCAGAATGCGCACTCAATATTCTGACTATTAGGCCTACCCAAATATACAAAAAGGAAAAGTTGCAGGCTGGATTTGCTGACACTTATGAGCCAATGTCTCCGCGATATTAAAAACAATGCAGCTAAAACATGTGTGCGTAATAACTCAGTGGAGAGGTGTGTGCGGCTTCACCGGGTCTCCATCCCTCCCACACCTGTCGCCTGCATCTCAGTCAGGCTCATTTGTAATACATTATTACTTTACAATACATAGCACAGATACTGTAACTACCTTTGGTCAGCAGACCCTTGAGTTTCACAGATTTCTATGGGGGAAGTGAAAACATTGCCTTGGACATGTATCATTCATTCATGTGACATAATATCTATTAACTGAAGATGCTATTCTGCATAGGAGCAACACAAGAAGTATGGTCTTGTGCCATTAGAAAGAGTCATATTCCTCATAAACAAAGAAATACTGTATCATCTGCTATACAACTACCAGTTGATTGTACAGTACATGTGTAGCACAATGTCGCCCTCTATTGAGACAGAAGGGGAATGCACATCAATGAATCAATGTAACTTGGGAATTCACTTTTCCAATGTCAACTACTGATCATATTCCTGTCACTTTTAGAGCATGGTCACTTGACTGATGGGTTTCCCAAAAACATCTTAGGAATATCATGAAATATGAATTGCAATGAATCTGATGATCTTTTAAAATTTTCTCACACTTGCCAAAACCACATGGAAGATCACTTTTCCCTTGTTCAGACAAGTGATCAGAACATCAGATCCACATTATAGAGCTAGACACTAGATCTCTTAATGCCGGTGTAAATCCAGCACCGCTCAGCTGCTGTTAGGAAAGCCAGCACTGACTGTGGGAGCTGGCTCTCTTCCATCTGGGTGAATGAGATGCAACGGAGCAATCAGCAGGATGGAAATAGCAAATCTGCATCTCATGCTGACCGTACTGGGGGCATGTGAGCGTGTGTGTGTGTGTGTGTGTGTGTGTGTGTGTGTGTGTGTGTGTGTGTGTGTGTGTGTGTGTCCATGTGTGATTGGCACACTTCCAAACTGATCGCACCTCACAATGAATCCATGTAGTGTAGATCTCACTGTTGGTGGTAATTAATTCACATCTAGTGGCACACTTTCATTTGAGCTCTTCGCTCCCCTTTGCCTGCCGTATTCATAAAGAACGTAATCACGCTCCATGTATTTAACGCAGTGTGTTATTTCTCATTGCGCAACCAAAGCTCTTTAAGTGGACAAATCCATCTGTCCTCGTTCAGAAAGCAGCAGCTGCTTATGACAAGTGGCACGGTGCCTTTTGACAACAGCGCCATCTAGTGTTGATCATGGAAAGACACATGTTTATTCACTGAGACTTCCCAGAAAGCTTTGTCCCATAATTGAACCTCACTGATTAGGCTTTGTTCCAAACCTGGTCCTATAAGGAGTATACTATAAGTGTAATGTGATTTTTGCATGACAAGTGAGTCTGGATGGCAGAACAAGCAGCTGGGAACCAGAGATCATCTGCGTTGCTTCATCCTTTGCCTTAGGATAAAAACATATTTATCAGAGAAAGTCTAATTTAGTGTGAGAGTGCTAACTGTTACACAGATGTAGAGACACACACATGTCCTTGCATGTGTTGTTACAGAGCAGAGGCAACCCATGTAGAAGTCCATCTTTCCTGTATTATAAACTATAAGTAGAGATGGTTCAGAACATTCTAGCACGCAATCAATGGTGCCAAGCAAGACTATACAGGGATTTTCTTTCTTTATGTAAAATGTGACTTCTATTTTTTATATCTTATATTTAATTCAAAACCTAATTCTGGTAAAAATGTAGAGCTGCAGAGGTGTCAAAAAAAAGAGAGCTCTAAATCACCTCCAGTGTTAATGAAAGGAAAATGAAAGGAAAGGAAAGGAAAGGAAAGTTGGACCCTCTCCCCTCCTCTCCTCTCCTCTCCTCTCCTCTGCTTCCATACTCCACAGGCAGAATCCTCATTTTCCCTCCAACATCTCACCATACATATAATTTCAGTAAGAGCAATAGACAGTGCAGGTTCAATTCAATGAAAACAGATGTAACACATTGAAATCATTTAAATTCTAATCCTCCCCTTCAGCTGTTCTCAAAGCGCTCCATCTGTTCCCAGCCTCAGACATCACATTTTGTTTATGTACCGATATTCTCTCTATATTTATGAAACACTGAACAAAAAAATCAATCTTTTTTTCCCCATCTGCAGTGATTCGGTGTTCACTGTTCTAAGGGTGTGCAACTTTACTGTCGCTTCAAGTCTCTGAGGTCCAGATTTTCAAAATTATGTGATAGGATTTCAGTAATTGGGCAGGATTAAATCTGATAATTGGGTTTTTTAGAACTGATAAATGAGATTCTGCATTGCAGAGAAATGGGTAGTCCATCCAATAAAAGTACCTAAAATCCTTACTTGATCCACCAAGCAACACTTCTTTTTTAATAAAATCTCAACTTTTATAATACAGTATTAGGAATAACAGGCCAATCAATTCTCAAAGTTGACTCATATTATATATAGATATTACTCAAATACTGCATGTCTATACAGTATGTCAAATTGAAGGGTGATACCTGACAGTTCAGAAAAAGTCACATTTTACATATTTTAAGGGGTGTGTACCTTTCCCAATACTCAAGGGCACATTAAACTGCCAGATTTTTGAAGGGAGTTTGGTGTGGCGTTCTCTCCATACAAAGAAAAAAGACGTGCATCAGCTCTGCTAAGCAGGGTTGGGGTCAATTCATGAATTAACTCATAAATTCCAATTCAGCTGAGGATTTGGAATTGGAATTGGAATTTGAAAAAAAAAAAAAAAAGACCCATAGGAAACACAATTGGAACTGAATTGGAATTTCAGGAAGTTGAATTTAATTCAATGAAATTCTGTGAAATTCCATTTTTGTCTTTTTTTTTTTCTTACCACATATCTGAGATTACACATTGTATAAGTGGAATTTCATGGATTTCAATTCTGTTTCCTGCCATTCCAGTTCAATTCCAGTTCTGTTTCCTTACAGCTGGGTGCAATTCCAAATCCAGGAATTGCATTGGAATTTATGATGCATTCTCAATTCATGATACATTGATTGCCATGGACTCCCCATATCATACAAGGTAAAAGGTGGATAAAGCCTGTGGAAACTGATTATGTCTAATTCTATCCTGGCTCTGCATGGCATATTGCTCATGTTCACTGAACAGAGTAGCAACAAAACACATCCTTTTTTATTGTGATATCATATATTTAATTGTGATATATTGTGATTTCACTCTAGTCTTATGAACTGTTAATTCATCACAGAATTGTCTTAACATTAACTATCTCAGTGCATTCAATGCAAAGTATACAATGTGGACACGCCCCCTTATGTGCACTAAAGTTCACATAAATATGGTACAATTATTTAAAAAGAAAATCATTCCAAGGAGAGACATTAGAAGATATGAAATCAGCTATTCCAACTTTAACTTCTTGTATAATAAAAATGATTGACTTCACATTTCTACAGAGAAAACGGGCCCCATACACCTCGGTCCTATTGACTTGGTTTGGGTTTCAAGTTATTCTGCCGCCAGCCAGTAGAGGGACTATCTCTCTTGGCTTCAAAAATCAAGGCCAGTTTTGGCCCCTTAAAGGAACAGTTCACCCAAACATGAAAATCTGGTCATTATCTACACAAACTCATGTCATATACACATAGTGAATTTATCTGTATCAACCCTCTCCAAGGTTGGCAGTTGTGGACAGAGACAGTTTGGAAAAAGTCACTATTTTTTTATTGTATAAGTAATGCATTTCACATACTGTCTATAATATTGAATAAATAGAGAAATACTTGAAAATACCTTTTTTTAAACTTATTTTAAAACTATCAGCCTCTATTTACCAGTATAAAACTACTTTATAGAACCATCACAATGCCATAATGGCCTAAACAAAACTCCCATGAGTCCAGCCTCGCTCACGGGTCTAAGGAAAGGTGTTGAATAATGTATCAGCGGCTCTGTCTATTATTCTGTTTATCTCTCCATCCTGCCTCTCCCCTCTCCCCTCTCCTCTTCCACCCTCTTCTCTCCATCTCTCCCTCGTCGTCTCTCTTTTCCTCGCCTGTCATCAGTCTTTCTTCCCTGACTGCTCGGGGGATGAGGCGTACCTCCTGTTGAATAAGTAACTCGTAAATACAGCCGGGTCCATCTCCATTCATTCCAGGTGGGAGGTCTCAAGGACGAGGACAGGACTCAGTGGCTGTTCATGTTTCTCTCTGCTTTGTTATCTGTGTTCTCTTTGCTCTGTGAAGCACTCTCTGTCAAACTTGCTTCATTTAAAGCGCTTTTTAACTGAATTTGACTGTATGAAAGGAAGTGTGTATGTAAGTGTGTGTGTGTGTGCGTGTGTGTTACACCAGAGTCATTGTTAGTCCTTTTCACCCGAGTAGCTCCTTTTCACTCAGTGACTGTGAATAAAACTTGACCACAGTCTTGTTAAAAAATTGTTTTTTTTCCCAGCACCTGTGAAAACTCTCCAAATCTGAGGCCAGAATGAACTGAAGGTCTCTTCAAACTTAAATGAGGTGTACAGATTATTGACAGGCTTAGTGTACAAAGGAGATAATGACAAGAAACTCTCAGATTATCTCAATTATTCTCAAAGCAAAAAACAATGAGCAATTAACTGAATAATTGAATCGCTTCCCCATAAAAGTTAAAGAACATCAAAACAAAAGATAATTCTACTGCTTCTGCTGCTTCTTGTACTACTACTATACTACTAATAATACCAATAATATTCATTTAGAGTTTTTTTCAAAGCTCCAAAATCCATCAAAGAGTTCAAACAATCCTAAAACGACATTATTAAACTATAAAAAAAAAAAATAGCACAGACAGAACAGAAGAACAGAATGAGGCCCAGGAGCTGAGTCACAAAGACAGAAGTAGGCTTTCTGCTTGGGTGAAAAGCTGTGTCAAGTTGTGACTTGAACATGAGTTTGAGAATCGAGGACAAACAAACAGGACTCTAATTCCACCAGGGACGCTGCTAACAAGCACCAAACACAGACATCTGGTTCATTAGGCCAGTTCACTACTACTACTTCCATTCCTCAGCTGATTGGTAGTAAAAAAAAACTTCCAGAGAATTAGGGCTGCAACACAAATTGCTGAAATCGATAAAATCACTTGCTGTGTCGCGGAGCTCATAGACATGTCTATGGCGGAGCTGGTCACTTCAAGAAAAAAAAAAACATTTGAAACATGGCGGAGGCGGAGAAAACTGTTCGACCAAAATCATCTATAGTGTGAGAGCACTTCAAATTAAATTCGAGTAAAAAGTGTGTTAGCTGCAAACTATGTAAAACCGATCTTGCATGGCACGGGAGCACCGCGGTAATGAGAGAACACCTGAAAACACGTTGGAGCCGTGGATGAAGGGGACTCAACAGCAGGGTAAGTTACTACAAAATCTTTAATTAACTAAACGAGCTTAGACCCATGGCATGCGTTGCATTTTGAAATGAGGAATCACAGCAGGTAGTTCTTCTTGTTTATCTAATAGCCGGTGTTTGCTCGCGATCCAGCTTGAATCGTCTATTAAGTCAAATTTACTTCAATATTGCATGAAAAGTGTATTTAACTAGCTGGCTAACGTCAGTGGCAGAGCTGAGGCGGTATAGCTAACGTTAGTCTAGCAAGCTAAGGCTAAAGACACATTTTTATTCACTGGCCTTTTTGGCCCATCTGTTGTCATGTCTATAATTCTGTATTTTGTCCCTTGTTGTTCATTGTTGAAGTTGGTATGTTTCTCTTTTTACTTTTTACTTTATATTTTAATGTTCTTTTGTACAGCACTTTGGTCAGCTTAAGCTGTGTTTAAATGTGCTCTAGAAATAAACTTTACTTACTTACTTGCTTACTAATTAACACTACCCGGTAGCGCTAATCACTTATTACAATTATGGCAATTTAATGATTAAGCTATTTCAAAGTGTTAATTTGCTGAAATTAGGTCAGAGTGAGACACTGTACTGTATGTAAGCAGTGAGCTAGGACAATGTCTCATTTCAGAAAAAAACAACTCACCATGAGTGGCTACTTGATGGGGAATAAAGCGCCATGCACACCACCACGAAACAGCAAGCAGCTGTTTCGACAGATAGTGTCCTAAACATGCTTGTCACCGACATGAGGCCACTATCAATGGTTGCAGATGATGGCTTCAGAGCAATGATCAACACCCTCCACCCTGGTTCCACTCTTCCCTCAAGGACCCATTTTACTAAGCTGGTGGAGAGGAAATATCAAGAGACATTCCAGGAAGTGAAGATTGCAATAAAAGCCAACAACAGCAAAGTTGCTCTCACCACTGATGTATGGACAAGTGTAGCCACTGAAGCCTACCTTGGCATCACATGCCATTACATCAAAGATGATTGGGACATGGAGTCAATTTGCCTTACCACCATGCCACTGCAGGACAGACATACGGCATCCAACATCACTTGTTGTTGAAATTCCTCCTAGCAAAATTATCGCCATTGTGCATGACAATGGTGCCAATGTTGTGGCTGTGGCAAACATACTGGAGGAGAAGCATGGGTGGTCCTCTGTGTGCTGCATTGGCCATACCTTGCAACTCGTGATCAATTCTGCATTGAAGCACCCAAGCATTGAAAAAGCTATTGGGGCTGCAAGATGTCTTGTGGAACATTTAAAAAAAAAAAAGCAAGCTAGCCTGCAACAAGCTAAGAGAGAAACAGCAACAAATGGCCACACCTGAGCACAGGCTTGTTCAGGACATAGGCACAAGGTGGAACAGCACGTTCTACATGATAAGCCCACTGCTTGAGCAAAGGTGGCCTGTAACAGCAACGCTGTCTGACTCCTCTGTCCCACAGAGGGGCAAAAGGTACCTGAAACCAGACCAGTGGAGCCTGCTGGAAGAGCTTTCCACAGCCCTTAAGGCTTTTGAATGTGCCACTGTCTTCATGAGTGGGGAGAAATGCATAACAATCTCTGCAGTACCTCCACTTGTGAAGGGGCTATTGAAGTCCACTGAGAGTGCTGCCTTCAAGTCAGCCCTTTCCAACTCACTGCTACGGAGCAGCTGCAACAGCGATGGAAGAGGGAGACTTCTTTCTCAGAACACAGTGATCCTCTCCACTGCCCTGGACCCGAGGTTCAAAAGACTTAAGTTTCTAACACCTGACGAAGTCCTGAATGTGCAAACCAAAGTGTAAACACTGGCACTCGGAGTGAGAAGGGAGATGGATGAGCAGCAGCATGGCAGTCTCTGTGACCAAACCAGCGCCACAGTAATGGTGTCCACCATTACTACAGCTGCTGAACCTACAACTCCTGTCTCTTTACTTGACTCACTCCTCGATTCCGAAACCAGCAGTGAAGAAGAGAATAGAGAGCGGGAAGCTGAGGATCTCCACAGCCAAGTGAGGAGTGAAGTCCTCGCATACTTTGGAGGGAAGCCCCTTGCCAAGGAAGAAAGTCCATTACATTGGTGGAAGGCTAACGAGGATAGATATCCCATCTTGGCCAGGCTAGCAAAGTCCTACTCATGCATCCCTGGCACCTCAACACCATCTGAGCGGCTGTTCTCTGCAGCAGGCAACAGAGCTTCCAAGAAGAGAGCTAGCCTTAGCCAGGAGCATGTGGACATGCTAACATTTTTGCATTGCAATGCAAAGTTCCTGTAGAAAGAGAAGGAGAGAGGGTGTATGTGAGTGAGAGAGAGATAGTGAGTGTGTGTGAGAGGGAGAGTGAGTGTGTGAGCAAGAGTTACTGCAGAAACAATCTGCCTCCATAGTCCGTGGATAGTCCGTGGCCTGTTGTTAAAGCTATTTGATGTAACAAATCCTGTTAACACTTAGTTTGTGTTTTACGTTTTTCTTTTTTATTATTTATAATGTATTATTATTTTAACAGCTCAGGTCCATTCAAGCAATGTAAAAAAATACCTGTTTTTTGTGCACTTTATTAAAAAAACAAGCATATATCTTTTGCACATGTTGTATAGCATACATTTAGGTCTGTTATTTGTGTTAATATTGTCAATTTGGAATAACATTTTGTTTTTTGAATAAAATGATGGAAATTAAAAAAAAATTTGTTTTCTTATCCAATTCATCGATTAATTGAAGAAATAATCAACAGATTAATCGATAATGAAAATAATCGTTAGTTACAGCCCTACAGAGAATGCTTTAGTATGCTACACTATGGAGTGAGGTGCTGTGGTATTTTACTCATTGAAACTGGAGTGAGGAAGAAAGACAGAGAGAGAGAGAGAGAGAGAGAGAGAGAGAGAGAGAGAGAGAGAGAGAGAGAGAGGGGATGTAATAATTATCCCTCCCTAGTTGTTGTACATGTTTAAAATTGCAGATTGGCCCAAAAGGGGTCTGCGCACACGTGTGTGTGTATATATGTACCTGCCTGTGTGCATGTGGTGACAATGACAACAAAGATGATGACAATGATGGGGATATTTTTTCCACGTTGATGTGTATGCATGTGTGTGGTTTCGTATATCGTATATGATCATCGTATATGATCGTGAGTATGTGCGTGTGTGTGAGAGTTTTACTGCAGTTTTCTATGAGGCAGTAAACTGGGGGAAGGAGGATCTTCTGGTCAGAGACAAACTGCCTAGACCAGGTTTCCCACAGGGAACGCTGTGTTATACTTCATTTGCTCCTGTTACATGGAAATGAAGAGAGCAGACAGGTAAGATGGAGAGGTAAACACACCTCAATGTTGCTGTCAATAAGAAATAAGCAGTTTCCTTTAAAACATGTTCTTTGTTAAACCCAGTCATTTAATGAAATGTGTGTGTGTGTGTGTGTGTGCGCGCGCGTGTGCATGTGCATGTGCATATGTCTATATGTTTACAAGTGTGCATGTCCACGCATTTAATTGCTTGCTTGTTTTTACCTGCCTTTGAAGCAAAATACACACCATTGGCAAATCAATTATCAAAAAGCAACTTTATTACAAGATATAACAGCTTGGGTTCCTGAAATATTCACAGAGAACATCCTTCTTTTAATCACTGATGTAGTGCAGCCAGATTCAAAGCCTGATTGGACTCAAGGGACTAGAAACTTGAAGCCTTTGAAGATCAGCCCTCCAACATGCACCCCTTCCCAAACTCTCAAAACCACCCACAGCGTGGAACTAGTTCACATGCTGCTACTGACCCGAGCCAAACTTGCAGCATTTTGAAACGTCAGTGACTTTATGGGGCATGGGGCAGATGGTCCAGGGCCCAGGAGAACACCAAGGGCCTTGAAACCACCAAGGGAACACCAAGGGCCTTGAAACCACCAAGAGAACACCAATGGCCTTGAAACCACCAAGAGAACACCAAGGTACTTGAAACCATTAAGAGAACACCAAGGGCCTTGACACCACAGGGGGAACACCAATGGCCTTGAAACCACAAGGAGACCACCAATGGCCTTGAAACCACAAGGAGAACACCAATGGCCTTGAAACCAACAAGAGACCACCAAGGGCCTTGAAACCATTAAGAGACCACCAAGGGCCTTGAAACCATTAAGAGAAGACCAGGGGCCTTGAAACCACCAGGAGAACACCACGGACCTTGAAACCACCAAGAGAACACCAAGGGCCTCGAAACCACCAAGGGAACACCAAGGGCCTTGAAACAACAGGAGAACACCAAGGGCCTTAAAACCACCAGGAGAATACCAAGGGCCTTGAAAATATCAGGAGAACACCAAGGACCTTGAAACCACCAGGAGAACACCAAGGACCTTGAAACCACCAAGGGAACACCAAGGGCCTTGAAACAACAGGAGAACACCAAGGGCCTTGAAACTACCAGGAGAATACCAAGGGCCTTGAAAATATCAGGAGAACACCAAGGACCTTGAAACCACCAGGAGAACGCCAAGGACCTTGAAACCACCAAGAGAACACCAAGGGCCTCAAAACCACCAAGGGAACACCAAGGGCATTGAAACCACCAGGAGAACACCAAGGTACTTGAAACCATTAAGAGAACACCAAGGGCCTTGACACCACAGGGGGAACACCAATGGCCTTGAAACCACAAGGAGACCACCAATGGCCTTGAAACCACAAGAACACCAATGGCCTTGAAACCAACAAGAGACCACCAAGGGCCTTGAAACCACCAGGAGAACACCAAGGGTCTTGAAACCACCAGGAGAATGCCAAGGGCCTCGAAACCACCAAGGGAACACCAAGGGCCTTGAAACAACAGGAGAACACCAAGGGCCTTGAAACTACCAGGAGAATATCAAGGGCCTTGAAAATATCAGGAGAACACCAAGGACCCTTGGTGTTCTCTTGGTGGTTTCACCAGGAGAACACCAAGGACCTTGAAACCACCAAGAGAACACCAAGGGCCTCGAAACCACCAAGGGAACACCAAGGGCCTTGAAACAACAGGAGAACACCAAGGGCCTTGAAACTACCAGGAGAATACCAAGGGCCTTGAAAATATCAGGAGAACACCAAGGACCTTGAAACCACCAGGAGAACGCCAAGGACCTTGAAACCACCAAGAGAACACCAAGGGCCTCAAAACCACCAAGGGAACACCAAGGGCCTTGAAACCACCAGGAGAACACCAAGGTACTTGAAACCATTAAGAGAACACCAAGGGCCTTGACACCACAGGGGGAACACCAATGGCCTTGAAACCACAAGGAGACCACCAATGGCCTTGAAACCACAAGAACACCAATGGCCTTGAAACCAACAAGAGACCACCAAGGGCCTTGAAACCACAAGGAGACCACCAATGGCCTTGAAACCACAAGAACACCAATGGCCTTGAAACCAACAAGAGACCACCAAGGGCCTTGAAACCACCAGGAGAACACCAAGGGTCTTGAAACCACCAGGAGAATGCCAAGGACCTTGAAACCACCAAGAGAACACCAAGGACCTTGAAACCACCAAGAGAACACCAAGGGCCTCGAAACCACCAGGAGAACACCAAGGGTCTTGAAACCACCAGGGGAACACCAAGGGCCTTGAAACTGTCTGTTTTTCCTCCTTCTCTCTCTCTCTCTCTCTCTCTCTATCTATCTATCTATCTCTATCTCCCTCTCTCTCTCCCTCTCTGCCTGTCTTTGACAGTTCAGCCTGAGGGCTGAGTCTGTGTTTGCTCTCTTTTAGCCCAATCTCATATGCTCTTTATCTCTCTCTTCTGCTCCAGGCGCTGTCTAGACACACAGCGTCTCGGTCGGCGATTGCAGCCAGCAGCAGCCATGTCTTTTCACTTCCTCTTACCCCCAACTAACACCAGAAACAAAAGCAAGCGCACAGGGTCATCACAGCATAGAGATTTGATATTGATCATAATTTTGTGAACAAGCATTTCTTTTAACCTTTACTTACCAAGGGGAGGGTTTTTTATGAGCATGCATGCTCTTTTTCAGCAGAACCCTGCTTCATATTCATACAGTTACACACATTCGCACCTGGGAGCTGCCCAGTACAAACACAGTCTTCTGCTGTTCGCTGTTGAGCAGCTCCACCGAGGGAACTGTCAATTGAGTAAATAGTAGGGCTGCACAATAATAAAAAAAAAAAAATCAAAAATCGCAGCACAAACTCCTTCAATTTCCAAATCGCAAGAGGCTGCAATTACTTTATCAGAGTGGTGGCTGCTCAAAATGGACTCCTAAATGTGGTATTCTGGTTTCTGGTCTATGAATGAAATTGCACATTATAAAGCAAATATTAAGCAACCGTTTCTCTTCTTGTTTTTGGGTTAGAATCCAGCCCAGGACCTTGGTCACAAGGGCTCTCACCCTCTCTCTCCCAGTCTTTCCTGTCTCTCTCTACTTTGAACTGTATAAAAATACCAAATTATTGTTGTTGTAGCAATATCATATTGTGAACTTGAACTATCGTGAACCACCTGCTGCACACTGAGGGTGTAGAGATTTGGACATAGTTGGAGTATTTGAGTTCCAACCGTTACATACAGTAGGTCTGTTAAAACACAAATCATTCTGCCATACAGTTAATGTGCATGACAAACATACACAAAGTTTCTAAGAGTCGGCTCGGAAAAATAGTATTAGTGACTCAATCTAAATGTTCGCACTCTCACTCTCGCTCTCTCACTCTCTCTCTCTTAGATGTTTGTCTGTCAGCACTCCAGATGCCTAAAATCATTTCCTTTGAATCTTAGCTGAACTTGAACAACACACACACCATATCTTGGCTGGTATACCTCTATCCACTACCTCCCATCTCATTTGTATATCCAATCCAATTCCTCAATTTTCTTCTCTTTCAACCCTTCCTCCCTGTCTTACTTGGTCCCTCTTTCTCCATCTGCATTTCACAATTTTGTCCAAAGGAAACAAGATCCAAAGGCTTTGTGCTTTACCCGACAGTCTTGCCAAAAATCAGCTCGGACTTAGACGAAATCATTTCAAAAGAAACAACCAATTACGTCCTTGATGGGGCCTCCAATTTCCTGTCTGAATAGCCCCGACACCTTACTTGATCTCTCTCCCAGGCAGCCGCACAACATCAGTCCCTTTCACTGGGTAGGCTGGATGTGATGTAATGATTCAGTAAGTCTAGTCTACTAGGTGGAAATCAATCTAAAGACACTAGACACAGTGATATTTGTAGGGCAAGTTCAGCGGGGCCATGGAGGAGTTGATCTTGGCGCAAGCAAACTTGCATGGAACAAAGCAACGCCATTAGAAAAGAGGAAGCTGGCAGCGGAGCAAATACATCACCAGGAGGAAATGGCAAGCTGTCCCAAAGCAGTTTCTCATGTTGAGCAGGGACAATGGATGAACTGGAAAGTGTAGAGAGGAAGAGAAAGAACTTTGGAATGGAGACGTTGAGAATTAGGCTCATTATCGGTGCACCCTATGTACTTCCACATCACCCCAAAAACTTCAACCAGTGGCTAGGTGAAAAGCCCACATGTCCTCTGTGCTTAGAAATAGCAGTGCTCAGACAGATCTTGTCAGGATGTAGAAATAGCCTTTCCCAAGGACAGTAAACTTGGCAGCAAAACCATAAGAGCCACATGAAAGCAAGAAGCTTAGATGCACTGACCAAGGGTGAGGTGGGGCAGGGTAGACAGCTGGAAAGCCAAGGTACACACTGGGTCAGTTGGGTGCTGTGGATTTGTAGCCACACCCTCTACTATTTTACTCAGGGAGTTAAAGAGTAACTAAACCCCAAACCCAAATCTGTGTAAAGCCTGACATCTAATGGTAAAAAGCATGCAGTGAAATTGCCATCTGCTATTGGCTGATCTTTGGTTCCAGGTGATGTCACCACCTGTTGTACTCTATAGATGTGACATCACCTGGCACCAAAGATCAGCCAATAGCAGATGGCAATTTCAGTAGCATGCTTTTATTTACATAGATTTGGGTTTGGGGTTTAGTTAGGCTACTCTTTAAAGATTTGTGGACAAGGATTACACCAGTTACACCAGACCAGTATTATCCAATCAAAAAAGACACATGTAAAAAATCCACATGTGAATTCAAAGCACATGTGCTTTCTGGATACATGTTGGTTTTATCACAATGTATTCTGACTCATGTGACAGGTTTTACTTCAGATGTAAAAATTTCAATTTCTAGATGAAGTTTTTCTTTTTTTTTTTCACATTTTCACCTGTCATTAGATATGCCAATATTTGTTTCACATGTGAAAACCTAATTTCATGAGACAATTCACAGGTGAAAATGTCAATGGGAAATTCACATGTGAGTTTTCACATGTGACTTTTTTTATATAAGGGATATATAAAGGATAAGCTAGGCTTCTACATAAGTCTTCACTCAAACTAGCCCAAACCAGTCTCTAAAGTGGACCCAATAGCGCTCCTGCTCTCTGTCTATCTGTCTCTCACTTTCTCTCTTTCTTGCTCAATCTATTAAGAACTCGCCATGAAAGTTCAGACGGAGAGATTCGAGGAGAGATCTAACCGGTGCGCTCCCCCTTGAGCATATCAACAATGACACATCTCTCCCCTTCTGTCTGCTCACCTCCTGTGACTTCCCTATTCTCCTCCCTCAGAATGAATGTAGTCCAGTGGAGGCGTTCCAGCCTTGATCATCTTTGCACAATCATGCTGCACAGAAACATTCCCTTTCGCCCTGCCCACCACATGCTCTTGTCACTTGCTTTCCATCAAACTCTGTAGGACTCTCTTCTACAGCCTCCCTCTCCGCCTCACTCTGTCCATCCCTGCCCTTCGCTCTCCCTTTCTTTGGTCCCACCTCTTTATCTTATTCTCTTCATCTCCCCATCCTCTCTCTTCATCTCCTCATCCCCTTTCTTCCTCACGTTATCTCCTTGTCCTCTTTATCCCCCTTCTTTCGCCCCATGATCTGCAGCCTCTCCCGCCCTCCTCCATTCCCCCTTTCCTCACACATACACACACACACACACACACACACGCTTCTCACTTTCTTTTGGCCCTCCTTGCAGGGAGGAAGTGATTCAGAGGCTGTGATCATAGGAAGGGGCTCCCAGTCAAAGAGATGGGACAGTATAAACAGCAGCAGCCCGGGCCAAACCCTGCAGGCCCTCCGTGGTTGCCTCTCTCTCTCTCTCTCTCTCTCTCTCTCTCTGTGTCAGTGTGAAAGAGAAGATCCCTCCGCAGAAAAGACCCCCAACTGCAAATAGCCGAGGGCTTAAAGTAACAGGCTCTGCCCTAAAACGAATGCTTGTTAGGCTGATATCTGGGTTTCTGTGTGCCTAGTTTCCTTGTTTTGTGAGTTGGGAGATTTTGCAAGTAGACTACTCCAGCTTCAAAGTGGTTTTGATTTATGTATTAACAAATATTCAATCGCAATGTTTTCAATTTAGAGCTGATGTTAAGTTCAAGTTTTCATGGAAACCATGGAAACATTTCATGGAAATCTAATATATCTAATCCCCACTCTGCTTTATGTGAATGGTGGTTTCAGTGTTTTTCCTGAGTTTGTCGAACCCATGGGAAATTTTTAGAACTGATGAACTAGTGTGTGTGTGTGTGCGCGCGCGTGTGTGTGTGTGCACACTGGGGGCCGCTCGGGTTGTATGAGAGTATGTTTGATGATCCTACATGATAGAGAAACTGCAGAAACATTTTTTTTTTTTAATTCTCTCGTGGAAAGTGTCTTCTCGTGTTACGCAACATTACTGTACGTTAGGTTGGCTCTTATGTTTTCTCCGCTGCTCCAGGCTGCTGAAAAAAAAACCTCTGCCGTTTCCCATTGGCTTGGCTACAGCCGAGGAAGGTGTGGTCTGGATAAGCGATGCTGCAGCCTTTGTCAAATCCATGCAGTTTAATATAGAAAAGTAGACTGTGGACAAGTCGAATCGGTGGCTATGTGATCGACTTATTCCTTGACATTATTCCCTTTCTTCTAAATGCAAAAAAAAGCTGTTTCCAGGAATGCGTTTCTAAGTTTCTAAAATTCCCACCTGTAGCAGAATTGAAAGCATGCCCGATGAACTTTAAGGGATGAAACCGTACGCAGCTCGGCAACTCGGACTGAACTCCGACTGAAGTTTGCATGGAAGAGGAGCTCCTCGTCCAGCGGTGAACGGATTTTAGATTTTTGGGGACGATGTGGGAAGAAAACGCGAGAGTCGGGTGCCTTTGACGCGTGCGGTCGCTGTCCTCGCCCGTGTGTGCGCAAAACCCCGCTGCGGAGGCTCCGACACACTATGAGACGCCATGGCGTGGTGTGACCGAGGGGTTCAGACTCTGCTGACCATCGCGGGGGCCTTCGCCGCCTTCAGCCTCATGACCATCGCCATCGGCACCGACTACTGGCTTTACTCGCGGGCGTACGTGTGCAACGCCACCAATGTCACCGCGGACGAGACCCAGATGCAAAGCAAGAAAGTCAAAGGCGACCTGACGCACTCCGGGCTGTGGAGGATCTGCTGCATCGAAGGTAAAAAAAAAAAAATATATATATATATATATATATATATATAGGCTGTTAAAGTTATTGTTGGTTAGTTTAAGGGGGTTGACAAACTTTTTTCATGACAAGGACTCCAAAAAAAATCAATTTTCTCTCAATTTTAACTCCATTAGACTCTGGATCACTTTGTAAAATGATGTGCCAGTGATTTCCCTTTTTTCTGTTAGATATGACAGAATTAATAAGAATAAGTGTCTGTATTGTAGGTGGGGAGGTACATTCTGCCATTGCGCCTTCTTTATAGGGAGGGAAATAAAAGTGACAAACTGTTCCTCCTTTTGCTGGGGACCCATTGGAACCCCTTCAAGGACCCCCAAAGGGTCCCCGGACCCCACTGTGAAAACAAAAGTACCCGAAGCGCTCTGTATTCGGTGTGGAAAAAAGCACGTAGACATGAACGATATGTATCCCATTTGGTTGTCGTGAGAGGAAAAAAAACGTGACAATGCACCGAGAATTCAAAGCTGCCCAAAGGCGCAAAATTGTTCCCAGGCATATTTCTGTTATTCTTTTTCTGTGAAGTTATACCTGCATTGAATTTGCCTGTGAAAAAGTTACAGAGGCATGGTATTGTTAAAGAGAGATTGGAAGAAAGAAGAATGTCTGCTGCTTGTTGTGCGCAATGCGTGCGTAATGATACGCTCACGACAGTTTCTTTTGAGAACTATTTAGTTTGCCATTAAAAAGACGAAATATGCTGTTCGATCATGACAAAACGTTGAACCTGACCATTGTTTTATGTTATGAATTTTGTCTTAAGAGCGAGAAAATGTCGGTTCCACCTCAGTAATAATTTAAGGACCCATTCATTTCCCCATTAACGCGATGCGGTTGCCTGGCAACGCCTTCCGTCAATTTGCTTAACATGGTGAAAATAAGTTTTAGAAATAGATTTTTTGTTTTTTTTTGCTAGAGTATGACTTATTGCCTCGTGATATCCTGTTGTAGTCGACATGTTTTCAACTCTTGTGTTGTGTGTCCATGTCCTCACCAACACACAGCAGTGCAGAATGGGGCTGGGCTGCCTGCGCAGAGAGCAGCTCGCTGTGGTTTGGACACGTTTGCACACCAGTGCGCTCGAGCCCTTCATTAGAAAGAAGCCAAATTTGTAAAAATAAATAAATAAATAAATAATTATCCATGAAAATATTCACCATTGACACCTTCACCCAGTTCATAGTTCAGCTCATTTCAGTCCTGCCTGATGTGTCGCTGTCCACTGCCGCTGGTGCTGAAACCTCCACCGCCACAAATGAGTTTTGTTCCCATGAAAAAATAATTTTGTTCACATGCGCAAGACAACTTCACACACAAAACGCCAATCATCATGAATTGTATTGTTATTATTTATTCATGTTGCCCCGCCCCCAACCAAACACCCATCTTGAGCATTCGTTGTCCAATGGGAATAATCATCAGAACTTGACTTGGAAGTATTAGACCTATTCACCATTTGAACGCCATGACTGAAGTTTTTCCAGCTTTGTCCTTAGTGAGTGATGCATCTGAGATTAAGGAAAAATCCATTGACTTGTGTCCTGTCATGACATTAGCAGTAATAATAATAAGTTAATAGCTCTGATAGTGTGTGTGTGTGTGCGTCATAGAAGTGCCACTCCATACTGTTGCTCCGCTGTTGCTCTGCCCTGTTGCTGTTACTCTAATGTAATAAGAAACCCATTGGTACATTAGAAATACATCAAAATAAACTTTCCCTCTCTCTTGCTTCAGTCTCTTCACAGTATAATGAGATGAGATGGACGGCACACTGGTCTTTCTTTTCCCACCATACTCTCTCTCTCCCTTTTCATATTAGTTCGGTTCCCTTATGGAATTTAAACTGAGAGGAAAAGTCTCTCTCTTTCTCTCTCTATTTCTTTCTTTCTCTCTCTCCCTCTCTTTCTCTCTCTCATTTCTCTCTCTCTCTTTCTCTCTCATTTCTCTCTCTCATTTCTCTCTCCATCCCTTTCTCTCTCCTCTCTTTTCTCTCTCTCCCTCTCTTTCTTTCTTTCTCTCGC
Organism: Centroberyx affinis; assembly: GCF_046629955.1. Lineage (NCBI taxonomy): Eukaryota > Metazoa > Chordata > Actinopteri > Beryciformes > Berycidae > Centroberyx > Centroberyx affinis. Next base: position 114,745 of record NW_027282112.1, on the reverse strand, counting down.
TCTCTCATTTCTCTCTCTCTCCCTCTATTTCTTTCTTTCTCTCTCTCATTTATCTTCCTCCCCTCTCTCTTTCTTTCTTTCTCTCTCATTTCTCTCTCCATCCCTTTTTCTCTCTCTCTTCTCTCTCTCCCTCTATCTTTCTTTCTCTCTCTCATTTCTCTCTCTCCCTCTCTTTCTTTCTCTCACTTCTCTCTCTCTCATTTCTCTCTCCATCCCTTTCTCTCTCTCTCTCTCTCACACACACACACACACACACACACACATACACACTAATCTCACCAATCGCCACTACTGCCACACCCTTTCACCATCTTTCAACAGCAGGGCCAAGTAGGGCTTTCCAAGGCCTCGGCAAAGTCAAAATGTTCATGACACCCAGTCAAAAGCAGTTAGTTCAAAATGAGACTTAGTGCATAAAATACTAGGTCCTCCTTCCTTACATTGAGTTGCACCCTCTTTTGCACTTCTCTACTTTATCTACATTTCCTCTTCATGATTGAAGTGAGTAAGGGATCACAGCTTTCACTTGGATTCACCTGGTCAGTCTCTTTCATGGCGTTTTGGACACTCACAGTAGTGGATTGTCCAGTTTAGAAGCCACGTCTCCCAGAAACAAGACGCACTTTCTGAAAAAAGTTGCATTAGAGAAAAGAGAGCGACATAAATAACGAGGACGCCCTGACCCTGACTGCTGGAAGAAAGCCCACTGTAGTCTCTGGCAGGAGGTGTGAGGTGAATCAGAAGCCTGTGTGAGCGTATAGCGCCTCGTAAAGACAGAGGGAAGGAGAGCTGACGATGTTCCGCAGCCACTCATGCTGAAAGGAAACAAGAACTCCCACTTAAGAACTCACCTCTGATCTGATCCGAGCACAGCGGAGTGGAACTGGAAGACGTGTTTCACAGAGACGGCCTGCCCGACTCCAAATGGACAGGAAAACAACCTGTGGAGTTGCCGTCAAGCCAAAATCTCACACTGGTATTTTTTAATGGTGACTGTGTGATTTTCTGTGGATTGTTAAGATTTTGCGAGTGTGTGTGTATGTGTGTCTGGGATGGTGGGTGTGCACCTGTGTTTGGCTTAGGTGTGTGTATGTGTTGCATGATTGTGTGGAGTGTTAGTGTGTGTGTGTGTGTGTGTGTGAGGTAGCCCGGTGAATGCATTAGTAAGATGTCAAAGGCGTCCTCTGAGAAGCGGAGCTAGAAATGTGATTCTGGGTTGCCGGGGGGAGGTTGCCATGGCGAAGCTATGCTGAGTAATAAAAGATGGGCTCCGGTCTCTCAGACAGATGGGCTCTGGGGAGATACCCCCCCCCCCCTCCCCTATTGAGCGCTCTGTCTCTCTCTCTCTCTCTCTCTCTCTCTCTCTCTCTCTGTCTTCCTATCTTGGTCCCTGTCGCTCCTCTGATTGACTTATTGCTCTTTCGTTCATTATTTATTGATACACTTCCTTTCTTTTACCTTGATTTCATGACTTTTTCGTTTGATCCTTTCTAAAAAAACTTTTTTCTCTCATTTTTTCTTTCGAGCTTTCTTCTTCTCTGCACCCTTCACACCTTTTTACGGAGGAGACAGTCAGGCAAAAGCGATTACACTGATCTACCAAACTTGAAATACTCATACATGCCAACAATACACACACACCCACACACACACACACACACACAGTATATTAGGCTACACATTGATTGTGCATCCACTATTAAGACAAAGAGCGTGTATGTAGATAACAAAGGAAAGGGAAGCTGAGAGAGAAGGGAAGAGGGAAAGAGTTGGAGAGAGAGAGAGAGAGAGAGAGAGATTAATTGGGAATGAGGGCAGGACAGTGGTGTTGCGAAAAAGAGAATGAGAGTTGAAAGAGATTGAGTGAGGTTGAGATGGAGGGAGGGAGGGAGGGAGGGAGGGATGGGTGGCAAAGCTCTGGCATCTGTGCAGACGGACTGAGTCTGGGTCATTAGAGTTCTTCCATCACTCTCTCTCTCTCTCTCTCTGCCTTTTCTTCTTTTTCTTTCTTGGCACTCTCTTATACTGCCCATTCAAAAATGCTTTGAAGACTTTGTACCCCAAAAAACACATTGGAAATGTTTACTGATGGCTTAAATGAAATTATGTCAATATAGTGAATCAGTAAAAAAGACATTAAAAAGTCCATGGGTTGGAAAAATAACTTATTTTGCTGTTTGCTGATGATGTTCTGTACTATCCTACAAGGAGACTCAGGCCAGAAAATTCATAAAATGATTATGCCGGTGATAAATTGTCACTCAAAATAGCCCATAATACATTTTCCTGTAAACACACTATGAAGGACAATTTATTCAACCTGTAACATTTTGATTCATATCTTTTAACCTGCTCAGTTTACTGAACCTGAGACTTTTTTCCAAGGTTCAGTGGATACAAGTGGATCCGTTAGTCTGTCTTTACCACAAATTAGCATGGTAGAATCATCTTGTTAAGTTGTACAAAGTATGATGATGATAAAGTGTGTGACTTGAATTATATTTCATTACTGGTTCTTTTTTTATCCCAAATACTGTGGAATAGAGATGGGAAGTGTGACTCCATCAACTGACTCAAATCTCTTTGGGCTGTCCAATAGTTCTTCATCGATTTTGTTGTATCAATTTCTTTCACCTATAAAGAATGTAAGTAAGTAAGTAAGTAAGTTACCTACTTACTATAAAGAATGTCCCAGTATACAAGAATTTCCTCAGGCACACAGAAAGTGATGCATTTTACGTTTACAGAAGCAACAACAGCAGTTTGTTTGGAATAAATATATGAGAAGTACATTGAGTATCTTTATCATTACAGTATGTTGGATCAGTGCCTACATTGATTGCAAAACACCAAAGCAATGGCCGCTTATTACCAAAGGTGTCGCCAAAATCAATAAAAGTCTAGAGCAGTTTCACAGTAGCTTCAGGGTCATTGGCAAGGCAGGAAGGCCACAAACTGTCGAACCCTGACTCAGCCTAAACCTCATGCTAACTGACTCACAGTATAATGTGTACAGACTGCACACACATGCCGCCCACTCACATGAATCTGCGCTGTGGCACACTCTCGCATGCCTGTGTGTTGCCTGTGCGATCGCGGCTCAGCTGGCCATTGACTGATTTGGATAAACAATGCGTGGCTCATGTGGGTTTCACTTGGCGGGTTGGAGTGCTTAAAGGGGTAATCCGCGAGATCCTCATTTTTATTTTTACTTTGTTGCTCAGCGCTCGTCGCTGTGGTGTTTCTGCACGGCTCTTCCCAGAGATCACCCGTCAATCAAACAGTGTGTCCAGTACTGTGACGTTCATGGGCTATTACTTTAAAGTATTCAAAAATTAACAAGTTTGAGAATCTGTGAGTTTGTGGACGAACGCACAGCACCAATTCCCAGAGATGCACATATTCCTGTCTAAAGGGGCTGTCATTTGAAATTAGGATTCTGTTCATTGTTAAATTTAGATTTTAATTCAAATCAAATCACTCTCTCAAAAAGTGATTCAAAAGAGCAATTTGTGAGTCTGCTATCTTTGGCCGTTATTCACCAAGACGACTCTCACTCCCTCTGTTCAGCTCACATCTCCTTGACATATTTCCTTTTTATCAGGGGCACACGTCATGAACTGAGCTCTCATTTCTGTCTCATAAGGCCATTAAATTAATAAAAGACACAAGGCAATTTCAGTAACAGACTTCGGTGGTGACATCGTCCTAATGGAGACAATCGAGTGCATGATGTTGGGAAGGCAGGCAACCTGAGGCTTATGGGTTAAAGTTCCCATACTATTCAGTTTTCACATATACTATGGCTCAGGGTGAGAATAATGTTCTTTAAGATGTTTTGGAAATAAATGTAGTTTTAGTTAAAAGGGTATTTGAAGACTTGAAAGCAGAACTGTCACAATACTGGACCCTGATTGGCCGAAAATACCAGCACCTCTGATTTAAAGTTGTAAAATGCAACTGTTTGCCTTTAGGCAGGTGGTCTATTGTTAGTCCCACCCCTCCCCCTCAGTTGGTCAAGTTGCCAACCCAGCACTTGTCACTCATCTTGATGAGCTGTCTACCTTGAAATGGCATCTAGCCTGAAGCTGAAGTAACCAGCATCCATAAAGCCCACAACAGGTGTTAAATATGCAGACAGCAAGGAATGTGACATTTAATGTTCACCATGTTTGTGAACAGGTCTTGTTGCCTTGATAGCCACAACCCAGCTCACCACAGGCCCCGCCCACAGCAAATGGCGTCCCCAAACATCCCGAGCATCATTTAGGCATGTGCACAGGGTCACAGACACACACAGACTGATAATGTATCAAATATCCTATTTATTTATTGGTATTTTAATGTCAGAAAGGTTTTTCATATCGTAGCTTTAAATAAGGCAAACCTGTGCAATTGCAGAGGGTGTGTCAGTTCAAATTCAGCAAATCTGCCTGAATGGAAGGATTTTAGCAACTGTTTATTGAGGTGAGCCACTCAAGACCAAGTCCAGTTGAGATGCGAAACTTGAGATTATTGGATGGATTTGTTTTTGAAAAGGCAATAATTTAAAATTTAACCACTCAAAGACATACAATTTTAACAGTGTCTACATAACACATCTTTGATCAGAGGGAAATCTGAATTTCTATCATAGGGACTCTTTAAAACAAATTCAAAACAAATTTTGGACAGGGCTTTGACACTGGTAGTAGGGAGAAAGTTATCAGGGTTATAAACTTTATCATTGATTGGCATTGAATAACTGATAACATTGGCTACTCAATTGACCTTTTTCAGATCAGTGATTCTAATGTGTTATCAATGTGTTATCAAGAGAAAACCAGCAATGGGGGAACTATTTGGCTCGGGTTCTCAACTTGAATTTTCACTGTCACATTAAAAACCGATTTGTCTCAATGTTTGCAGTTTGTTTTTAACCTGTTCTGCCACCTGAAGTAGTATAGTAATCGACCTCACCATCCTCAACAAAGGAACAGCACAGTTGAACTTATGCAGCTTCAACATGCAGTATTTAGTATTTTCTTCTCCCTCAGATCAGTTGCAAATGTGACAGCGAAAATGGCGCCACAGGTCTGCTCAGACATTTTCCACTTTGTCACACAGTTTCAGACTGTTCTTATTAAATGTGTTGCTCAACGATTTTTTCCCAGTACATTAAACAGTGAATGTAAGAATCCAAGCTGTGCTTAGTCATGTTTGCATGTTTAGACATGTAATTATCATTTTAAAAAGATGATTTCCGTGCTTAATGATTCATCTGCCGGTAGGTGTGCAGCGTTGCTCCAAAGCAACTTGCACAGTAACAAAGTCAGAGATGACAGGGCAAGGCGGCGAAATCAGTCCTCCAACTCTTAACTCAAAGTCTAACCTTTCAATATTCATAATGCTCCAATGTTTTATTCTCTTAAAAGTGGAGAGGAAGATTTTCTCAGTGAAGAGATTCGTTCTTTGAATAGAAGGTGCCTGAGGGCTTGAGAACTTCAGAACCTCAGATCCAGAGCAGCCTGTCCTCAAATGGTTTCCAACATGGTTAGTGGTGAAGACAGGACAGTTCAGCCCGAGTTTAGACGCTCCTTCGCTAAAAAATGACTCCAGATATCTACATTATTTGCCTCAGTATCATAAGAGTCATGTGGAGATTAATTGGATGGACACTGGACGCTCCATCGTGGAGACACTGTGTCTCCATCACCATTTAACCCCGGCTGTCATTTATTCCCTGTATAGACGGCTGCTGCCACCCATCACATTTACACCCTGTGTGCATTTGGCTTCTCCACAGGTATCAACAAAGGAAGCTGTTTCCGGATCAATCATTTTCCCGAGGATAACGACTACGATACAGACAGCTCCGAGTACATCTTACGTAAGTCCCTGCAACCTCCTCATCTTCAAACGCTTCAACCTTTAATCCTTTTCTCCTTTTCCTCAGCGGTGATGGAGTTATCACGAGGGTACTTAATGTGTCATGACTCCTCAATACCTCCCCCATAAAAGCCTGATGTCATGGCAGTAATTGGAGCTATGGAGATGATGAAGTGTGTTTTGTGGTGATGAGTAAGTAGGGGTTGTCTCCAGTGTGACTTTACCCACGCAATAAGCTCATCTTACATTCGATCATGGCAGTTTAAAGAAGACGTTGTTAAAAATGTCACTGAGTGGCTGGATTTACAGTTGTCAAACCTGTGTTGGTAGACTTAAGGTTATCACATTTATAAAAAATCCATCCATTTTTATTGTGTGGTTTCTGATCAACTGTCGGCAAATCACAGCTGTACTTGATCTTTATTGGTACTCCAGCCTCCACTCAGTAGGTTAGCATGGAAGGGATGGCGCTGTCTGCTAACCAGATCCCAGTAATACAACTGTTCTAAAGGAGTGTTTTTAAAAGAAATGAGATATTTTTTAATAATAACACTACTGGACATATTATTCCTTGGCCAAAACATTTGAGCATGCATTTGAATTAAGCTATGACCTCACTAATAATAATAACATCAACACTACTATTACTGCTACCACTACTATTTCTACTATTTCTACTATTACTACAACTACAATTACTATTACTACTAGTACCACTACTACTATTATTACTATTACTACTAATAATAATAATGATACTACTACTAACACTAGTACTACTACTACTGCTACCACCAGTACTACAATTACTACTACTAACACTTCTACTACTACTACTATTACTACTTCTCACACTTCTACGACTACTACTATAAACTACTATTTCTACTACAACTACTGTTAATTGCAAAATGAATAGCAAAAATATTTTGCTAGATGATTATGAAAATGTTTGTTGTTTGAAAATTATTATGTTTTATTATAGTTTCCATATTGCTCGCTTCATTTGTAAAGCATGGGAAAAAAGGCAGGATATTTTGTTTGTGCGATATCTGAGTTTGCTGAATGTTTTTCTTTTTTTATGATATTGTACACCCATGTAACTACTTGGTAGTGTCATGTAAGTCCATGTGGGCTGGGCACCTTGTGTGTATGACAAATTAACTAAATACTAGTACTAGTACTACTATTACTACTGCTACTACTACTACTACTACCACCACAACTACCACTATTACTATTGAGTCTGAATACCACACGTGCCCAGCCCCTATCTTACTCATTTAAAGGATTGCATTTCATCATTTGCACTAAGCGGAGGTTCCCACCCTCTCATCCTCATCTAAAATCTTTCCCCACTGTATGAACAGGCATAGTGCGAGCGTCGAGCCTCTTCCCCATTCTCAGCACCATTCTGCTGCTGTTGGGGGGGCTGTGTGTCGGGGTGGGACGCATCTACAGCAGCAAGAACAACATCCTGCTCAGTGCCGGCATCCTGTTTGTGGCCGCAGGTAGGACAAGGCACTTCAGATACACACACATGCAACTGGACTGACAACCCAGACTGCAAAACAAACACAGATTCAGCCTTCTTCTGTCTTTTCCCCTCTCCCTCCGTCCCCCCTTCCCCACCTCTCCCCTCCTCAGGCCTGAGCAACATCATCGGCATCATCGTCTACATCTCCAGCAACGCCGGCGACCCCAGCGACAAGAAAGACGAGGACAAGAAGAACCAGTACAACTACGGCTGGTCCTTCTACTTCGGCGCCCTCTCCTTCATCGTGGCCGAGTCGGTCGGCGTCCTCGCCGTCAACATCTACATCGAGAAGAGCAAAGAGACGCGCTTCCGGGCCCGACGCGACTTCATCAAGACCACCTCGTCCTCGTCGCCGTACTCCCGCATCCCGAGTTACCGCTACCGCCGGAGACGCTCGCGGTCCAGCTCCAGGTCCAGCGACCCGTCCAGAGAGCCCTCTCCAGTGGGGATGAAGATGGGTGGAGGTGCAGCAGGAGGAGGAGGAGCAGGTGGAGGGATGGGGTTGGGGCTGCCGATGGGGGATATATCCATGTACGCCCTCAGTAGGGACCCTATGAAGGGCGGAAGCGGGACGGCGGGGCCCTACAGTCCGGAGAGGGACTCTGGATTTTTACAAGTCCACAACTGCTTCCAGAAAGACGTGAAAGACGGAGTGAACAGGAGGACCACGCCGGTATGAGGTCAGGAGTGTGTCGCTGTGTGGAACACTAAGCTTGAGAACAGACGTGGGACAATACCTGGCATTAGACGTTGTATAGTTGATGACAAAAGGACAATTCGTCTCCTGGGCTGTTCAGCCAGCAGCGATGTTGAAAGGTCAGAGCGCAAACTTTCCTTCCTTCCCTCTGTGACACAAATGTGCGAATACGTTTCATTTGGAGGAAGGGGAAGACTCTGTTACCAAGGCAAGAACTCTCTATCATGCTACTTAGTATCTTCTAAAGTCCCCATGAAATGAACTCTCATTACTTTTACTTCCTCAAAATCAGTGTATCTTTAATGGTGACCTCATGCTGCACCAGTAGGTGTAAATAAAAATTCCAATAAGAACAGTCCCGCCCCTCCGCCTTTCCCATAAAACAAAACTGCCTTTCTCACCCAGACTGATATCCCATTGGTTTACACTTTTGAATGATCATTCACTGCGTTATGTCGCACCCCTACATCCTGTTTCAACAGGAAATACGTCAAGGAAGTAAAGATATCGTTTCATGGGGTCTTTAGCAAATAGATTTATTGGTAATATTTGAAGAGTTTGATTCCAAAATGAGAAATCCACAATTTGAAAAAAGCAAAAAAAATAAAACCAATTATGGGGCTTTTTAAAGGATAGTCACTTAACTTCTTGGTTGACAAAAGGATACTACTTTTCTAGAATGAATCCCCTATATTTTAGAAATATTGAATGACGAACATCAGGTAACGATTTTTGTTTTTTTTCCAAAATGGATGTATAGTGTTTTTGGAAATGAAGTCTTCATTTCTTTTTGTAATTTACACTGAAACAAAAAAGAGCCACATGTTTGTCTGTCTCCAAAATGAGTTGCTACAATATAACAATTTATGTGGCTGTTTGTTTAAACTCTTTTGAGCAAGTGTTGGTGTATTGTGTTTGTTTAACTTTAAAACCACAACTGGTGCTAACTTAAACTGTACACCTTTTGATAACTGTAAGCCTTCTCAACTGCCATTTAAAAACTTATACTGTATCTCAATAACCTCTTTCAACCTTGTATGTGAGTCAAGTGATGAATATGTATGTGTGCTTGTTACAGATCTGAAACACTGCCGCATTACGATGCTTATTCACGTATGAATATAAATTCCTGTAGATAGGGAGAGTGGCAAGACACACATTTATGTCAGTACATTCCAATATACTGTATGATATATCAGTCCAAACAAAAGGACTTTATTTGTACAAACTATTTGTGTAGTATGTTCTCCGTTTGCTCAGGGAAGTTGTATGGAACAAATTAATCGAGACCTTATTAGATGAAGAGTATATTATGAAAAAGAAAGCAGTCCTATTTCAGTTGTTTTGGTTTCCTTACCTAAGCCAGACAGACTGTTACAGTAGGTGTCTATATAAATAGAGGTGAGATCACACTGTATCTGTTGCTGTCAGTACGTTAATTAACATGACTCCTGTTTCTGTGTTTATTGGCTTTGTGTTCAGAAGGTTTCGCCTGGTACAAATGCTTTGGTCACACTGCAAAAAATACAGATGTAGCTATCGCAGAACTGCCACTTTTTACTGTATGCTTGCTGCTGCGCTGTTGCTCCATCCCAAGAGGGGAGAAATTGTTTGGAAACTACCAATATTTACATATCTTTATCTTTTTCAGGAATGGTTTGGTAACTCATCAACTGAGAAAACATTTTGAGTTTCTGCTGAATTTGAATACAGAACTCATGCAGGATAGATGTAGGATAGTTGCTATCTTTGGTGAAGGATCGCTAGCATTGTGCGTACCTGCTGTTCTTCTTTTGATGGCTTTCTGGTTAGAGCAGTCATTCTCAACCTTTTTCCTATCAAGGACCCCTAATTTAGTCCACATTAGGACCACGGACCCCCATTTGATGAGATTTTGTCTCTCGGACCCAAATGTGAGAATACTTTGATTGTTAGATATGATTTATCCAGAATTCCATGACTATCTGTATTGTAGGTAGAGAGATAACAGAGAAACTATGATCAAAACAGTCTTTTCTTGTACATTCTCTAACTGTTTTAACTTCTTGTAAATGAAATAATGCTGAAGTTTAACAATTCATCCATTTGCTGGGGACCCCCTGGAACCCCTGGTGGTCCCCGGACCCCACGTTGAGAACCACTGGTTTAGAGCATTCCAGAAAAAAAAAGGTTTTACTAACGCATAGATCAAGGATCCCTTAGTCATCTTTACATTCAATCCCTAACCCTCCAGCAAAGAAACACTTCAACTCTTTGGATCAGAATTAAAGGACAACTGCCCCAAGCAATGGGGGGAGCGAAAAAAAAAACATAATTCTTCAAAACTCAACTTTATAATTACAGTTAACTTCACTTTGAGATTTGCATGCGGTCTGATGCAAAGTATGAACCTGAAATTGGTTTGTACGAGGCAACACGCCGCGCCCGAGCACCTCATTTTCCACGCCGTTTGCCTTTTCTCATGGAGGACGTATTTAGCTAATGGCGCGGGGGTTGATGGGCCTGTTATGCTGTGTTATGAAACCGCGTGGCAGCCAGTCGGGCAACCACAGGGTGTTAAAGGGAATCGGCATCAGCCAACTTCAAGCTTGATTGAGCTAACTGGCTCCCAAATGCTCAGGCAGACTTTCAAAAGCCTCGTCTCCAAACAAGAAGCTTGAGAAAACTGGGAATTACGATGCGTATAGGGCTAACAAAAGTTCAAATTACTCATCCTTGGGTAAGTACATGCTTCATTGGGTTCCATGTCAGCTTCATGGTTTGTTTCCCACTTTGCTATTTTTAGTATGCATCGAAATTGGTTTAGTGTGGTTGTTGGTTTGTGAGTCAGTGTCACGGCTGGATATACAGTGCCGTCGGAGTGGTGTGTAGTGTCTGTGTAGTCGCTGCTCTCCTAGCTAGTTGTTATTCGAGTCAGTGAGGTGGAGAAGGGGAAGCCCTGAATTAGAATCGACTTATTTTAATTCAGCGCGTGGGTGACGCATCTTTGTAATGCCAAACCGGCCCGATGAGCTTGTTTCCCATTCCGGCCGTGAATTTGAGCGATTCTTCCTCGCCCCTTTCCTCCGTCCGTCACCCAAGCTGTTAAGCCGTGTGAATTCGAATGCCATGGACCCTTACTGATATTTTCATCCACAATAAAGCCCAGCTCGCCCCCCCCCCCCCCCACTCCCTCTCCCCCTCCCCCGCCCCGCTGTGCGCCGGTGAAATGTCTCCTCCTGTAATTGAGAGGAAAATGGCAGGATCACTCTTCCATGCAGCTACAGAGCTAGCCGCTATGCTTGTTAGCATCGGTGTCTCGCTGTGCCTGCCACATAAAGTAACAGTCTGGGGCCTCGACTCTGTAAACTGATATACTGGCGTGACAAACAGCAGATGACACAGCAATTCATAGCTTAGTTATCTATATTAATCTGCTACACCCTTGGCTATAACAGCATTTACACCCTGCAATGATTTACTTTACTGTCAAAAGCAGTTCATGAGGTGTAATTTTAGAATACACACACTATGCAAAGATACATATTTTGGATACAGTAATCCCATCCATGTGTAAGTCTATTCTTTCAACACTAGGAAGGTAACACTATGGGTCTAAGAGTGTCAACAAGCCAACAGCTGAAAGGGGTAAATATAATTATAAATACTATCTCCTTGCATGATTTTGAAAATCTTACAACAGAAATTGGGTCGAAGAAAGTTCACGGATGGGCATTTGAAAGCTGAGAGTCATTAACTGACCACAGCTTGGCCTTTCGAGTGTTAAGGGACCACTCCGACTTTTCGGCCCATTGGTCACCTTACCCAATATGTGATAACAGGATTGACACCATAATCATCTCTGGGTCTCTGGTACTCTGTCAGGCGCGCATGCTAACACATTAGCATATGTTCAGTTATCGTTGGCGACAAGCATTGTCCTAAAAAAGAGAAAATAAGAACTGAGAGAATTTTAATGATAGGCTACATATGTAAACCTGCCATACTTGTTTAGGGGATTGTTAAAATAGACAAAAAAGAATGCTCTCTTTGGAAATACTTCCCATGGCAGAAGAGCTCTTCCAAGACTTCAAGCTAACTTGTTTTGTCTACACGGGAATTGAGTGAAGTTTTTGTGCTGTTGATTCATAATGGACTTCACTAATGATGAAGATTGAGATTTTGTTTTCAGAAGTTATGACTCTACAGTCCATACAATAAATAAAATACCAATTTTGGATTACTAAATGGTTTATCTCCGTACGTTGCTAATCAGATACGATTACTTAACGCACTGTATGCTAAAGCGTTAGCATGCGCACTGGACAGAACCGGACAGACACAGTCCTCTTGTCAAATAATGGTTAAGGTGACAAATGGACCAATATCCCCAAAAGTCAGTGCAATCCTTTAGTGACATTACCTTTTGGCTTCATTTTAGTTTAGTGAAGTAGTAGTTTTAGGCTTAGTGAAAAGAACTTCCTGTTCTGCACAAAAAGAAAAAAAATGTGTCACCCAAAATAAGTAGCCTAAATACTAACATCACATTTCTGCTTATTATGACTCACACCACTGATATTGGTGACTGTCTCAGCAACAGTGAATGCCAGGCTAATATAATGCTATTCCAGGCAGACCATTAGTAACATTCGTTTTGGCTGCAAGGAGACACTTGGTGTGAGGGTAAAGCATTACGTTGATACTTGGAGCATCATTTGATCCATTTATATGTGGGAACCAGTACATCATCAGCAGGACGTGTTAGTTTAATATAACGTGGTATATTAACTCCGTTTATTAGATCAATTTATTTTCAAATTATTTAGAGTTTTCAGAATGAATCTACAGTACGAATGTGAAAACCAGATGTGACTTCCTCCTGAGTGTTTCTCCACAGGCGCTTTCTGCCCTCCCAAGTTCTTTTTGAACATGCATCAGGAATTTTAAAATGGCTGACATTTCTCCCGGTAGGGGGTCAGATCCCCTGTTCCCTGATAATGGCGCCATACTGTCGATCCAGGAACCACAGGCATCCATTAGGATGACATCTCCCATGTGCTAAGACTGGATTTAGACAGAGGCAGTTGGATTTTAACCCTTGCGTGTTCCACGTCAGATGTTTTCATCTCTTGTTTAACATAGGAAAATCATCAAATCTGGATTATATAAACTAATAAATCTGATTTTTTTTTTTTTTTTTTAGAAGTGACTCTGACTCTAAACCTCTAACCCATTTAGAAACTAGGCAGGCAGTCATTGTTAAGTCCAAGTTATGTAACTCCTGACGTACAGACTAAGGTTTTGCCATTTCTGTGCCTCTTCTACCCATAAAATGTGAAAGGAGGTGTAATACCTAAAAAATATAAGACATATAAAAGCCTGCCCACTGGTCTGTACTGAGACAATAAAGGAGTTATGCTAGAAACACAGAAGACAGTTCAGTGGACCAATTATAGTTATTAGACAAGGATGGAGCCAACAGTAGAGTGTCCAGGTATTAGACTAGTAATTTTGCGAATTCTTACAATACTATTATTGAACAGGTGGCCATAAAACAGAAAAAGTGTATAATACTGGATGGAATGAATAAAATATTTCAGATTGTGAACCAGTCATGAGAGGTAAATGGGAACATTCCAAATGCCATCAAGATCCAATGGTGGTCAATTAGATTTCATGTGCTGAAATGAAACTTGACTGGAGAGACTGTGGTGTTTCCACTGATATATGGTGCTGATGTACGGCACTGGTAGAGTTTGAGGGGGTTCTTACTAGCTCTTAAAGGACTTACAAGTAACAAGCCGTAGATGCTATTAACACCAAAACACTGCCAATATTAACAATCCCATCTGTTTTCTTTCTTTCAATTATGTCATAACGCTCTTACCTATTAGCTGCATTCAGTTAAATTCATTCTGGGCAACTGTGTTGTCAGCTCTTACTGTGAACGGCATGTGAATGATGCAAACTGCCGGTGAAGCCGCCTTACTCTTGTTTTATGCTTTGAGTGAATACATGTAATTTAAATGTACTGTTGTTTGTGACTATTTTGCCTCCACAAAGACTCCCATCCCTTGACAAGCCACACTCATAAACACACACACACGTCCACAATCACAACCAAAATCCCAGAAAGTACTACTTTTGGATTATACTTGATGGAGAGCTGAATTTTGAGCAAAAGAACTAGGAGCACATGTTTACAGACCTGTAATGGTGCAGCGTGATCAGTGTGGCTGTTTTCTTCTAACTGTGCTTTATGAAAAACTTAACGCACTAATACTGAGCCTTCTGCAATCCGTGTGCAATAGTTGCATAGTCTGTTTCAGTTGAGGACTTTATTGTTAGTGAACTAGTAATGTACAGTATATCAATAATGTAAAATATATCACTACCAAGCCTGTAAATACAAAGTGTCTTTCCTTCACATGAGAAGATACAAAATATTTTGGTCGACATGTTTTAGGTTTGTCTGGTTTACTTTGTACTGTGTTGTCTTTTGTCAACAAATTACACTGAAATAAAAAAAAACGAAATTAAATTTCATTTGCTGTCAGTGCATTTTGTGAACACATTGCTTATACAGTAGCTTCAATCCAGGACTTTCTTTTTGACTACCTGTATATTAACTCATCTTAAAATTCATGTGTAAAGGAAAAATCCACCCTAAAACACATGAACACTGATACAAAAAAAAAAAGGCTATTGGTGATATTGCTTGCATTCCCGGATCCATTTTGTTGTTTGGTGATGTATTTTTCATATTACTATGGATAACTGGCCAGACGTAGATGATGTGACGTCATGCTGAGATATTTCCAATGTAGCTACAGCGATCTAAACCATCAACAGTAAAGGTCAGGTTTTGGTGTCAGTCCCTCAGAATCAAGGAGAAAGGGCTTCTGTCTAGACTCAGCATTTTGCACTGATGTTCAACAATCATACAGGGAGAAATCCATCATAGAAGAGGAGACAGTAGCCTCAATAGACCAGACAGTATACCCTAGATCAAGTAAGCCTAAATCTGGATTGGACCTTTCAAACATGGCTGCATCACCACCTCTTTACCCTGTGAAGACAAAACAAAGGTAGTTTAGGTCAACTAAGATGCCAGACGACCACAGCACGATTTAATATGCACATTAGCCTCTCCAGAAAGTGATCAATGGCTCCTTTGGCCATAACACTGGGCTGTTATCACTACTACTGAGAAGCAGTCATGGTAAGCCATAATCAATGCAGACCTCCGTCCGCTGTGATTGCGATCAATAGGGTTTAGCCTAAGTGGTTCAGTTTATATCCATACCCATTCGTCCAAAGCATGAGGTTATTTCCCTTGGAAGACATTCAAAGTGCCTCAAACACCCTCCAAGGATTCGGCCCTGCACTTACAACCCCATTGTGGTCGTCTCACCCGTGGTCATTCAACTGGACAAAGGTCAAAGTTCGAACAAGCCTACGCCTGTGAGATCAGGGGCTGTTGCTCCCGGGAATGCCATTATGCCAATGCAATCATTCAAAATGACAGACTCGGCGACAGGGTGATAAGTTCTGAGAAGAGCTGGATTGATTAGGAGTTGATTGCGGATTGTTTATGTGGTCAGTCGTTTGGGCCAGCACGCTCTGGAGTTTGGCAGTGTCAGACACTCGTGCAGCTGTGTGAGAGGCACACACACATCATCACACCCCCAGACACCCACACACCTTCATACATACTGAGGCCGGAGACACAATAGATGATGAGGTGAGTCGGTTTTATCGGAAAAAAGTGATGTACAGTAAACTAGGCTAGTAACTTTCATTCATTGCAGAGCAGGAGGTTTCCAAAGTTTTTAATTTCAAGGAGTGAGTATGCATTATGATCATTAATATAACATTTCCGCCTCACTGTAAACTTGGCTCTCATTGGTTGTTGGAGGTCTCCGCTCTTGATCTTTGATATCCACACACTACAGGACCTGTTCAGGACAGATGTTGGGTCATAAATATCAAACATGTTTGATATGATCGGGGTGGCTCAGATCAGTCTTCAAGTCGGTCAGGTTGGTTAAGACTGAACGTGTAAACTCCTCATACTACCAGATAAAACATCGGTCCTGACCAAGCCTCGGATTGGGATTTCTCTAATTGTCGGGATGGGATGAAATCAGCCTGATAATCCTCTAGTGTGACCGCATCCTTAGACAAAAATCATGTACTTCACCTAGCATGAACTTGCTTCATACTCATCATTCACTCAGGGACAAAACATGAACCTGTCACTGTAAACCAGGCTTGCGGAGCATTTAGGGAGCATGACCCTTTAGACCAAATTAGATCATTTGTTAAGGGGTAATAAAGATGTCTTGGTCGAGCAGGGCTTCCATCTGTTTGAACTTTGCCAATATGTTCCAGTGTCACATCATGTCAGTATATAGTGTCCCTTTGTGCAGGTTTGCTTTCCCCAAGTTCTACTTTGTCAGTCTGAGCTGTGAGGACTTGTCGACTTTCACCGGTGCAGAGTGAAGCACCGGGGGGAAGTGGGTCACAATTCTTGTAGAGACAGTTAAAGTGGGCCAATGCTTAAAAAAGATAAACAGAGACGTACCACTGTGATTTATTGTAGGGGAGCTATCAAAGGGGTTAGCGTACCTTTTTGGGTTTTCTTGCGATCTACAGTAAGTGTTCCGTCTCTTTTTCTCCTCCACTTCTTTGACACTACTTGAGTTGCGTTGTGAGACTATCTAACTTTTTAAGAGTATTTGTAGTTTCAGAAGTACAGTGTATAATGTCGGTTTCAAGTATTAAAGGAAAAATCAACCCTAAAATACTTACCTTGTACCTTGCATTTCTGGGTCCACTTTGTTGTTTGGTGTATTTTTCTGATTCCTGTGGATAACTGGCAAAATACAGACAACCTCACTTTGAGATATTTCCAGTGCAGCTACAATGGAGTTTGATAGTAGAATTATTTTCAGCCATCTAAAACATTGACAGTAAACATCAATAATACAGGGAGAAATCTATTGTAGATGAGGCAGAGAGACCAATTTCTCCACTGACAGCGGCCTTAGTAGACCATAATGCAATGCAGCTGCAAGACTTGTTGTGTTTTGAGGAAGGAGAGCAATTTTTACTTTTTCTCGCCTGGAAAAACTCTCACTCCGCTATCACTATCACTATCACTATCACTATCACTACCGTTCTCTGTCTCTGTCCATCTACATGTATAACCCACAGCTGAATGCAGCAAGTTCAGGCCTGTCCTCTGGGGGTTGTCAAAAGGCATTCTGGGAAATGTAGGAAATCACTAACTAAGGTAGAAGTAGACGAGGCAGGTGGAGGGAAAGTGGATTCACCAAAAAGGTAAATTACAACACTTCATCACAAAAAAACAAGAGTATCTAAGATTTTTTGTTTGTCTGTAACTGCATTGGTACCTTGGCAGCCCCTACTCAGTATATTGTCCTGCATTACCACTGCATGATTTCCTCTTGGAGGTGGAACAATGGTGCAGCAGCAGTGCAGCAGCCATGTAAAAAGTGGGCCTTTCATGATGGCTACATCTGTGCGCTGAGTCTGCATTGTGCCTCGCTGTAACTGCAGGGCGATACATTGCCTCACCTGCAGTGAAAAAGCTTCATGCAAGACAAGTATGGTTTACTTGTTTACCTATTATTTATATCACAAACACTACAACTTACTCAATACAAGAAACTGACCAGTTGAGTGCAGATGAAAGTTCTGATCCCTTATTAATTTCACTGATTAAAGCCATTTCAGTCAAGATGTATAAAGAGAGGAGGAGAGAAGTTAAGGAAGCATTTTTAAGCCTTGAGACAATTGAGCACCTCAGCGTTATGAGAGTTGTTCTAATATTTTGGCCACTCTGTGTGTGTGTGTGTGTGCACTACACTTCGATAGGGCACACACACACAATCATATGCCGAGTGTCAAGTGTGAGTAGCCCGGCAGGCTTTAGCAAGAGTAATATTGTTCCGACAGAGAAAGTCAAGAGCTGGAGCCTGACTGCCGCTCTTTATAAACAAATCCACTTTCTCCCTATAAATAGTTTACAGAGACAAATCCACACCGAGCCGTCGGAAGACAGCGTTGCAGAGAGGCAGAGGGGGAGGACACGGCCACCGCAGATGGACGGAATCAAGAAGTAAGGAAAAATATTCGTACAATGCTGAGGCGACTGTTTTGAAACGTTGCGTGACGGGGAAATATGGATGGGAAAGACCCGTTTATGAGAGTCTTTATACTTTACACATCCCCACCCACTGGCACTGTAACCTGATAAGTAGACAGCCTGACAACTTGACTCACTGGTCACATTTATAGCACCAGATCCCCCCACCCCACGCCTACCAACACCCTTATATCAGCCCCCCCACACCCGTCGCCCACCATGGCAGCCAGTTGGTTTGGTCATCAACTTTCCTGATCTACCTCAACAGCTGTAAGTCTAAACTTGCGGTGCCTCAGTTGTAAAGCAATGCATAGTGAGTAGGGAGAAGGGGAGTTGAAACTAGGGCAATAGCAGTCTGGCCCCTTTCCCTTCGAACCAGAGGCACACATTTGCGACAGGGGGAAGAGAAGAAGACGAGCCTTAGGCGGAGAGAGAGAGAGAAAAAGAGAGGCGAGACTTTTTGGGAAGGCTTGCTGCAGTCCGCTGAGGAAAGACAGCAGTGCGTGCCTGTGATTCCAGCATCACAGGTCAGCCCCATTTCGAATTGTTTACCGTCTTTATCGGGAGAGGGAAGGAACGTGTGATCGGTGAGCTCGCCGCCCGGCACCATGCACAAGCGCACCAAGATAAAGATCGCCATCTTCGTGCTCCTGGTGGGTATGGCGTGCATGTTCACGGCGGTGGTGACCGACCACTGGGCCGTGCTCAGCCCACGGGTGGAGAAAGCCAACGAGACGTGCGAGGCGGCCCACTTCGGCCTGTGGAGGCTCTGCAAGAAGTACATCTACATCAGCTCGGAGAACTACGTGGCGGGGCACGGCTGCGGACCCATCAGCCTGCCCGGAGGTAAGAGCAACTCGAACAGCAACTTTTGGAGGTCAGTGTGGGATGAGACGATCCTAAAGCAACACTCAGAGAGACAAAGGCACAGCGTTGTACCTTTTGTCTCTTGGGGCTGCACCTTCGTCCGAAAGGTATAGTCCTGCACCTTTCTTTTTTTGTGAGGTGCTTTCAGGCATCCCAGCCCAAAGCTCATGATGTATCAAGTTTCTAAGAATAGAGGTACTGATCTATGATCACTGGGCAGCTCATATGACTACATAAACTTATCTATGCGGAGGAAGAGAGATCCTATTCTGAGCTCCATACTTGTGGGCTTGCGCAAGGTGACGTGATGTCCACTTGCATGCATAGAAATTAAATATATATGGGGTGAAGACACAACTTTTGCTGTTTTGGAATCTAGACCTGTACAAACCCAGCACTTGCAGCATTGTATTTGTGTTTTGTCTGATTGAAAACTGAAAATTTTGAAGAAACAAGTATTGACACCAGTTGAGTTCTGTTTGATTTTACCTTGGAACAAACTGTAACAAAAGTAATTTGAAAGTTATTTTTTCTTATTTGTTTTTGTTTTTTTTATAAATTAATCATCACCGGTGTTGTTGAAAACCCTTTGAGAGCTTGCTCAAACACAAGCAATAGTCATCTCCTTCTGAATTTAGGCTATGGAGCGTCCCATGGTTATGGTTTGCCAATCTGCCCTTGGGCTTCATTCAGCTGCTCCCCCGCTGCTTCTCCTTTTCATAAACAACAGGGGCGGGGTGGAAACAACATCCCAGCAGGCCATGGTCTATGAAAAGGTCTTGAAAAGTTACTTGAGAAGATGCCATAACTATCTGTTAGCTGTACAGATACAACCAGACAGCATGTCTAAAGACACAGACCAGGGAGGGGCAACCATGTGCCATGGAATGCCAACAGTCTGCAGGTTTTCATTCCAATACTACACCAGGTGATTTACTGATCAGCACACCTTCAACCAGAGAGGAGGACCTAATCAGTGGAATCTGTAGTGTTTGGTTGGAATGAAAACCTGTAGACCCCTGGCCCTCCATGGCACATTGTTGCCCATCTTTGACATAGACTGCCCACAACACATTTTCTGTGGACCACCGTGCTTAGTTCTGCTCTCAGTTGAGCTACTGGATAGCAACTGCTATCATATGGGGTTTATTTTGAGGGATTCGTAGCAACGTAAGACCATGTTAGGACCAACACTCTGGGGGATGTTGTGGTTTAACAGGACTTAGTTACTAAGAGCACAATGTCTAGATCATCGAGGACTATTTTAATTGACTAAAACCAATGTAAACAATGCTAAGCAGTTGCTGACGAGTAATGACTCTCAATGATTTGTGATGGAAGTCAAACCTTCATTCATTTCAACACATACGTCTTTAGGAAGGTGCCATGCCCTGCTGGCACATGCAGCTCATTTGAGATTAAATAGATTAGTTTAAAGCTGATGGTAATCTGGGGATCCCTGTTTTAATTTGCTATTTCTGTTCATGTAAATTAGACTGGACCTTCCTCAACTCAAAAAACTCATTCTTACCCATGGTGGCTGTTAGAATCCCAGACATTTGTTGTCTGCAGGCCATTCTAGGAGCAGATGAAATGCCTAAAGGGGGCTTGTTTTCAGAGGCATGGCAGGCATGTGCTGAATACACAAAACAGCTTGACCCACCCTTGTATGCTGGGAATTTAAGGGATTGTTGTCATAAGATGCTATCACTCTAATGTTGGTATCATATCTCCAGTTTTAAATTCTAATTGAGAGCTGACATTGCCCCCACAGATTATTTTTTCTTTTGCATGAATAAAGCACTGACTGTGGTAATCCATAATCACATCCAGTCATAATCATGTCCAAAAGGGTCACTTTATTTTCTTCTTCTATTTCTCACTACTTCTTCTTCTTCTTCTTCTTAGTCAGTATTAAGAAGAATTTCTATGCAAAGAGACAATCCTTTCATCAAGTCACTTGTTGACATGTCTGCATCAGCATGATGTGTGGCCGCCATGGCAGCCTTCATGTTTGTATATAAGCCTTTTCCAAGATGATGGGAGCCCAGCTATGGGGCAGGGGGTTTTCCTGGCCTAATAGCTGTATTTGGAGAGGAACATCAATGTTTATCATACTCCCACATCTTAAGAGAGGCGTCAACCTCTGATCCAAAACAGGACACGCATGTGAGGAGATCCTCTTTACTGTGAGTCACTCATTTGAGAAAAAATTGGTGCTTGGGTCTGACCATCTTGTGATGACACGTCTACTGCTGACAAAACCCAGATGATGAGCGTTAAACAACACGAGATGACTTCATAAACCTCGGGTGATGTATAATGCACACTGATGGTTCATTTCAGCTCAGCTGGGTTTCCCACTGTTCTACCCAAGCTACATTGAGGACTATTTTAGTGACAGGTGCTGTACTCTGGTCTGAGCAGTCCCTTTGACTGCTCTTACCTTTCATGTTGGGTTGTCAGTCTTTCCAAGCTGCCATAAGCTGTAAATAAGCCACATATGATCTATGCTGTTACCAGCTTGTCATGTTGCAGAAGAACACCAAACATCAGGAATCACCGCGCTCTAATGCCAGTTTGAATGCCCACAGTAAACAAAGAGCAGCAATTACTGTAAGTGGCCTGTTCAACACGGTCCCAGATACAGAAACAAAGATCTCTGTGTGTGTTTTTTTTTGTTTTTTTATGATGTGCAAAACGCTCTGCAGGCAGCCGTCGGCCCGGGGGTTATAAATATAGGCTGTGTAAATACCCAGCTGTCTTGGGTGGAAGCCGTGAGGGTCAAGTGTGCACACAAGTCCAGCGTTCCTCTGAGTGACAGGGCCACCTGGAGGAGCCGGGCATAGCTCTCAGGCCTTCTAAACTGTTCCCACGGGACGGGCCTTTAACCCCACATCTCTGGGCCGCCCATAGCCACTCAAATCATTTACGACTCTCTGACAATAAGATGCATAGGCTGAAAAGCGAGCGAAAGTGCTTATAGGTACTCCGACATACCAGCCCAAGGATGGGCGCTGCATTGCTGGGGAAGTGCCAATGATGCGTCTCTGATGCTATCGCCCAATCGACATATGTTTCCATACGCTACCATGAGTATAGGATCCAATTACACCTCCACTTATCCTTATTTGGAGTTATGAGGACACGAAACAATGTCTCAATGTAAATTTAGTTGCGTACATACTTATGTTGGCCCTCTATCAATTTAATTTTCTGTGCTAGACTTAAGCATGAGGGAAGTTCGGTGTCACGCACGCGACAGGTGCGGCCAAATAGCGACGACAAAATGAAAACACGGCTTTACAGGTCTAGGCCAAACTTAGCACTGTTGCTCATATGAATTGACAGTTGATAGCCAAGCTGTGAAAGCTGCTGCGGTGCCATTGTGACAATGTGCAGAGTTCCCGCTAATCTCATGTCCTCACCTGATCTTGGGAAAGATGAAAGATCGCCCTATTAAGAGCTTTTCACAGAGCCTGTCAGCACATCTCAGCAGGGGGAGGATCGACAAATATTTAGCGGTGTGTGCATGTGTGTCAACATGCTTCCACACATGAACACACATTCATTTATGACTGTCCTCATATCTTTGTTGGAGCACACTGTGCACTCAAAGGTGTGTACAAAAAGGCTAATTAGGCAATAGCCAGCCAGTGAGATGTGGAGGTGAAGCTGCTTAATAGAACTAATCACTGTAATTTGTGTAACCACTAACAACCCAATCCAAGGCCTAATAAATGCCAAGTGGCTCCACTTAATCATACAGAACGAACCCTTTCTCCATTTAAAGTGAATGAAGAGCCACTTCGCCTATCCAGGGGTTCTTGCACTCTTTCAAGCCAGGAGCCAAAAGAGAAATGTTGTCTCACCCTTTTTCACCCATTTAGGAAAAACGACTATTATTCTTGTCATATGAGAACCTAGCAGAAACAGGACTGCAGCCCATTTTGAATCAGAGCCCATTGTTCACAAAGCAGCAAAAACACATTTGCCTACATTATGATTTACCTAGGAGTTGTACAATAGAAAGTATAGGCTTGTTGCTGCTGGATAAGCGTTATCCCAAAGAGTTAACATTGGGTGAGGAATGGATTTGCATTTTTCTTTTTATTAAACATGAAAATTCACAGTTATGGGAAATTGCTTGCTATTGAGGTTCAAAGATATCTTTCAGCCTCGCTTTTGAAAGCGGGATTTGACTCAGAAGTACAACTAGTTGGCGAGACTCCATCACACCCCTCGCACACGCCTTCCACTGTAAAAACCAGACAAGCTTGTTGCTTAGTAACCACCTCTGTGTGTGTGGGGGTTTTTTTTTCCCGTGATGGCCAGTCCCTGTCCTCATTCACAAAAATCCACATTATGTGGGCACACCAGCATTAACAGCTCTTAATTTCAAAAGAGGTTTTTGTAAAGAATATATGTGTACTTGAGCTTTTTTGTGTGTGCAACAAGAGGGCTTTTTTGTGCGTTATATCAAATGACTGCATCTCATTTGCATAAAGTGGAGACATACCAACCACCTGACATCCCTTTAAACTTATTGTCATGGTAGGAGAATTATCTCCCATCCCAGCGAGGCCCATCATGCTGTGAACGTGAAGCGATAACATGCGGTAACACATGAAAGCGTTTCAGCGATGCCCCATGGTGCGAGTGTATGGAAGCGGGGATTAGGAGCATGCATGTGAGCGGGGGGACCTCATGACATAACCGAGATCCCTGCCAGATGCATTCTACTTTCCCGGGAGATAAAGTGACACGCCGGTCTGGTGTCGCATACTGTGGAAGTCTTCACACTTCTCTGCAAATATGATCATCTGCGCCGGTGTCGTATTACTTTTTGTTGAAGTGCGCATTCTCCCGCTAACAGAAAACACATTAACTTCAAGTTGTGTCACACGAACTGCAGCCTCAGAAGCCTCGGCTTCTCCTCACTAGACCAATTAGCCGAACTATGAATACATTTCCAAACCCCAGCGGCACGCATGTGATATTAGTCAACACTCGAGATTTGACAGGAAAACCAAGTCTGTTTCCAAACTGGATTCAAATGGTTCTTTTCAACAAGTACTTACCCCGACCGAACCGCCCAATCCCTGTGATCACACAAAGCGAGTTGGCTTTAGTTGTGCCCACCTGCAAATCCCTAAAGTTTAACACCTTGCCTGTGCAAGATTGAGTAAATTGGACGTCTGCCATTGCCATTGCTACCATAACAGTCACACTACCACACAAATAGACCAGGGTCTGGCGTCACAAATTTTAGCAGTAATATTATCTTAGTCCTTTGGCTTACAGTGGAACAAATATGGTGTTAACCGTGAGATGTTTTTGGAAAAAAATTGGGCCAAGACGTAAGATAGACCTAAGATAGACAGCGTGAATTGTTTGATGAAAGTATATCAGGCCGTCCGTTGGAATTTATGATCACTGCCTCACAGCAGGTGGTCGGTGGATCACATCCAGCAGTGCAAAAGCATGTCGGGCAAAGGTAGAGCGGAGGTGTGAGGAAATTCAAAGGCTGGGTGAAGAAAAAAGCGATGACAGTCTCTGCAACACAGCCTCACGTTATTTCATGAAATGAGCACCAAGTCTGAAACGCATTTCATGAAATTTCATGAGGCCAGGCTGATTTTTTACCATAGTTTTTCTTGAAATAGATACAGTAATATCAAATACAGTTAAGTAATGTTACTTATCATCACTATGTAATGGTGTGAATTGTCACCTTCTGTTTTTCACTGAGATCCATTATGTATTGTGGTACATGATGGTTTTGAGCTACACCGGTCTGCTGTGCCATTACAATGAATGGTACCTCCAGTGCATCTTTAACTTTGAACTAAATCCTGTTTTCCCTCTTTTCACAGAGGAAAATTGTACATACTTCAAGCACTTCACTCCAGGGGTGGATGCTGAGATATTTGAATATAAAACGCAAAAAGGTAGGTTTCCTTTTGTGGTTCCTCTATGTCTGTTTTTTAAATGTATACTTTGCAATGTAAACATTAAACTCCTCACATCTGGGTAATGGATGCTTTCCTAAAGAGTGTTGCATGGTTATATGTGATTAAGTTATCATATGAACGCACCTGCATCTCATCATCCATGGTGTTATGTATATATTTGTTTCCCGAAAAGTTGTCAACTGCCCTCCCATCCCAGCAAGAATGCTATCAGATGAAGTTTTGGTTTGAATTGAAGTATTTCAATCACTAATCACGTTGCCTATATTAAGTGGATTTGTTCACATCTAACAAGGCATGATAGGGAGACAAATTTCATATTTTGTGTTGACAAAGGGAATGCCGTTTTACTTCATCTCCCTTGATAGCATCCCCCTGTCTGTGTCTATTTGGTTTTATTAGTTATGAGGGAAAACCTTTCTCAGATCTCTGCATTGTGTAAATGGTCCTTGAGTTGAATATTACAGCGAAGGCAGCTGACACTTTAAATCAACATTAAACTCGCAGAGTTTATGCAAGATGTTGCCAAGGACAAGTTGAGGTTGTAGAGAAATCTATTCAAGTCTATTTTTCAACACCCAGACTGCATCCATTCAGAAAACGCTCCATGAAATTTATATAGTTCAAACTACAGATAATGTGATATCACACTAAGCTGTGATTCAAACCTGAAGACATGTTGCTTGCCTTGTTGATGCAAAGTTATTGAAACACTAAGTGTGAGTTGCTCAAACAAGGATTCAGTTTTAAACTGGATTAAATCATGTTTTCATATCGGTCCTTTCATTACAGGTACATATGACAGTTATATTTTACTCCATATGGCCGTTTCCAGTCTCCAATCTATGCAACAAGTGCACTTAGGCTCAGTTGGAATTTACCTACATTACGTTTTGGGATTGCCCTATGAATTTTTGGTTCTGGTCTTATGTAAAACATTTTCTAAAGCTAGCTTCTGATGGGTGACACATCTGACCAATCCAATTTTATAAACCAGAATATACCACAGTAAAAACTGACTGCTGGACATCCAGAGCCACCATTTCAAGATTTTAATAGCTTTGGTTATGTAAGCTGCATTATCACTAACACAGCAAACCACTTTGTTTTCTACTTGCCACTCTTTTGCCACTCTTAGCAGTTCCTCTGCCAAGTTCTCTGAGGTGTGTCTGTCACTAAACTCAAAACAGTCCAGAAGACAGGACACCATTTTATAATTTTCAATGAAGTGACATGTAACAGACATGAAGGAAGTGGTGGCTCTGGATGTCCAGCAGTCAGTTGTCAGGCAAACTGCTGTAGCCTTTTTAACCTTTTCTTGCAGTGAAGCAAGTTCTCTTTCATACAGTCTTGGAATGGTTGTTTGGGAGAGTGTTTTCCTGCTTGGAAGAACATACATTGGATTGAGAGCATGGGTGTAGCTTCTAAATCCCTTGTCCTCCATGATTGAGAATGGTTGGAAATCACTTGCAATCATTTTAGCCAATTCCTCATCAACTGTGTTCTGTCTTGCTGGAGTCATGGTCTTTGGCATAAATTGGCTTATAGAGCTCTGGGTTGCAATAGGTTGTGGTGTACCTGATGCCTGAGGGGTGGCTGTAGAAACTGCAGCAGCAACTGTTCCAGTAGAGGCACTGGCTTTTCCATGTTCAGTAGCAGGCATGCTAGCTTGCCTTTTTTCTTCTAACTGCACTGTTGGATGTACAGTTCTAATATGCCTGTGAAGGTTGTTAGTAGACCCTGCTCGATATGATATTTTCATCTTACAAATTCTACATTCTGCCTTTACGTTGTCGATGTTATTAAAATGCATCCAAATGCTGCTGCGTTTGCGACTGTCACTCATCTTTTCTGCTGTTGTCTGTCATCACACGTGATTGGTCGCACGCACATACAACACAACATTCAGTCAGTGCATGGAGTGCTCATGGCCGAGCAGTGTGTGGCAGTGGCAAGCAGTGTGATCTTGTATTCATTTACAAAAAAAAAAAAAGAAATCGGCTCTCAGACGGGAGCCGGCTCCCATCATTCACTTAAAGGAGCCGGCTCATAGAGCCGACTCGTTCGCGACCGACACATCACTAGAGTGCATGTCTGTGCATGATTTGTCTGAGTGCATCGCTGATGCACTCAGACAAATCAATGTTTTTTGCCAGCCATATACAATATATTTGGATATCTGTTTGGCAATTACATGCCATTGATAAAGAGTGGTATGTGCAATGTGGGACATCAAACAAATCAAACTGACTGCCTCACAAGTTCCCAATGGGTCTAAGCCTGTTGTTTACAGCATGAAACAATGGATGGGTATAAATAAATAAATAAAAAATTTCCCTACAGCAACACAGCATCCTTCCAGAATCATGTTCTGAATTTTCACAATTATTGTCTGTAGCAACATGGGTAGAAAATGTCCATGTGCAGTTATGGATGAATGCTCAATCTGATTAATGAAAAAGAGGAGATCCATTGGGATATGGGGGAAGGCCCTCAGCTCAGTCACTACTGCTATACATCATTTAACAAGGACACAAGCCTACAGATATAGCCATGGTAGAAGTCCCACTTTCCACTGCATCCATAGCAATTTGGCTTCACCCACAACAACAACTGCTTGGGAGAGTTTTATTCATTTTTCAGCTGCCCAGAGTCACAAGGGGCGGTCTGGAAACTAGCTGTCTTCTTTTATTCCTTCCTCCTCCTTCCCTCTTTCCAATCCCCAACCCTCCTGTTCCTCCCATTCTCTCGTCATCCTCCACTTACCTTTCCCTCTTTCCATTCCTCCATCCTTCCTTCTAGAATCAGTCAGAAGCACTTTATTTGCCAAGCACAATATCCATTTGCTGGCATTGGTGCAGACACATTAGCTATATAGTTTACCACCTTTTTTGGCTGAGGTAAATCAACCTAAATTCAGAGTGTACCTCATAATATATCAAACTGATGTAAATTATATGAGAACAGACAATGCTCTTTGTAGGCTTGATAACAGCTGAGTCAGAATAGGCCAATACATGGGAAATCTTTGTAAAAGAAAAAAAAAAAAATTAAGATCCAGTCAAAACCAGTAGCTCCCAGCAAATAAACATGTCCGAGACTAGGACGCAACGCGGTGCAATGTTTTTAATCTTGCCATGTTAAATAAAGGCATTTTAACTTGCCTTGGACAATGTTTTTTTGCTGGGAGCTACTGGTTTTGACTGGATCTTACACAAGACTTCCCATGCATTGGCCTATCCTGACTCAAAAATTACTTTCTGAACATATAATTGTTTTTTGTTTACACTGGAGGTTGTTTGCCTCATGATGATCACCAACTGGGGGTCATAGTTCACCCACTACATCACCCTGCACAGTGTATACAGGACCACACACGGCACCTTAGGGACAGTGCAAGATAGGGAGTAAACTATAAATATCACTCTACGTATATACGCTCAACATTTTATCTACGTGTGTGTGTGTGTGTGTGTGTGTGTGTGCATGTGTTCCAACCCCCAGTACCTCCCGCTCTCTCCATCTTCCATTGCTGCCATCCTCTATCCAGTGACCCTGTTCCAGCTGTGGCCATGCTGGGCCCATGCAGCGCATGTTGCATGACAGCCCTCCTATGTAATGTGCATTAGGGCGCCAAGCACATGCGAAGCCCTGTCAGACCCAATTATTAGGGTGTAAATGTGAATAGGTTTGTGCACGGACTCTCTCTCTCAAACACACACACACACACTCCCCTTCAAACACATTACAAACTCTGAGATGTTAATGCGTGCGTGCGTGCAAGAGGTCCCCCTCCCCCCCACCCCCTCCAACACACACACACAGCATTCCAATGCTTATGGCTAGACGATGAGAGACATACTCCAACTTCTGCTGGAATGTATTGCAGCGCCGACCCAAGTCCCCTGTAGCGTTATTCATTCTTGACTGAGCCATTTGGCTACACCACAATGGAGCATCGCCGCGGGTTGGATGAGCACGGTAAATGTACGTCACCACAGGCGCATCCACCCAAGCAGCCGGCATGCAGCCAGACTCGATCCGCCATGGGGAGTTCGCCAGTGAAACATAAATGAAGTTGGATTGAAAATCTTGCAACCCAATGTAAGCTGAGAATAATAACAGGGAAGACTCTAGCAACGGATCTGGAACTTTTGGGCTTCTCCACCCAACATAAGTAACCCATGCAGAAATGTGCGTATTGGTCTAGGTGTTGAGAAAGTTTGGGGTTTTCTGAGTCAGTGAAAAACCAACAAGCTCCAGAGGCATCCAATATCTCAATTTCTGCTCCGTAGGGGAGCGCAGGTTGCAGCCCGTCCTCCCCTGCCAGCAGAAGATGAAGGCTCTCTCCCCACCCCAAAGGAGTGTCTCTCCCTGGGGGCATGGTTCATAGGCGAACAGGCGGCAGATCAAAGACCTATAGCCTCCTATCCGCCCCTCATCACTGGCTGACTAAGCTGCTTGGAATAACAAGCCCGTTACACACCGACGCTGTATCGGTAAACATGAGAACCAGATTACGCTCAGACATATGGTGCATTTTCATTCCTTTGCTGATTTTAAAAAGCCAAACTATAGGCCCAATTATGTGCTGCAGCCTACTCCAATTCCTATTCCTATCATTCTTGAGATGGAACTCAATAATACATTCCTGGTTGAAGCCCTCCACCGGCTTGTTATTGACTGCAGACATGACGTGATGCGTTTCATGTGCTACCACAGCCACTAGCAGATTTTTTTGTAGTTCAAGAAGTTAAAGAAAACTTTAAAGGGTGGATTCCCATTCAACCTAATCTAGGCACAAAGTGTACAAAGAGTGTTGAAGGGTAGGATTTGTTGTTTTGTTGAGATAATTCCATAGTAACACAAAAAATACAGCTGATGACTCCAAACAATACAAATTTAAATGAACAAAATTTCATTTAAAAATTTCATTTTGATATCTTTGGTTTGTAAAGGGAATTTGCGAATATGTCAAATTCCATGTGGAATCAGCAGTTAGATGTGAAAGGCTGCAGATGATCAATCCTGACACTCTTTGTCTGTTTTTTTCCAGAGTACAACATCTCCGCCGCAGCCATCTCCATCTTCAGTCTGGCCTTCATGATCCTGGGCTCCCTGTGTTTGATGGGGTCCTGCACCGGTAAAGGCAAAGGAAGGGACTACCTCCTCAAACCTGCTGGCATGTTCTACGCGTTTGCAGGTGGGCTCGCTTACCAAACAGGAATCGGATACTTAACCACAGGTGTTCAGGCTGTATTACCTGACATCTGAATCTGATGTAACGATCCCTTGTGCTATTTTTGGCGAGCACCGATGTAGAAACCTGGCTTGGATGTTCAAGGAAAGGAAGGTTGAGTGAGAGCAGGTTTGTCACATCGCTGCTGTTTTTTTTAGAGCCACTTCAGGAAGGTTCAACATGAAGTTCTGGCATTCCAGAACCACATCCCTCGAAGATGTTACTGCAGTTTATTAGCATTTTCTTGCATCTTGACTCGACCCATTCAAAATCTTTGAGGAAATCTTGACTGTGGCAAGAAGCAGCTGGTCAAAGACTGGCTTCCTGCTTGAGTATAGCATATAGGAGTGAAACACAGACTCTCAAAAGTTTGATTTTGCTGTTAAAATTCACTTTGAACATCTCAGAAACATAGAACTTTAATGACAACACTGAACTTCTGAGGGTAAATAAATTGCAGTGGCATATTGAGGCCGTTTGGGCTACACTTATAAAAACTATACTCATCTACACTACCTTGTATCTACATTAGGCTTTCATCTAGTTCACAACATTACACACCTGATCATTTCTAACCTCAGTATTGGTCTCAACAACAACAGGCTAAAGGTGGCTGACCCTGCTAGCTTGAAAACGGCTCGCTCAACATTTCAGAAAGTGAACTGTATCAGCAAACACTTAATTATGTAAGACAATTATACCAACAGCTGAGAATGGTGTATGACTACACACTTCTGGTAGCTATGCTGTCATATGATATATAACTGCTGTCCTGGTCCTGGAGATAGATTTACATACTTTGAGTTACAACTTGTTCTTCTCAGCCAGAAGCACCAGTGTGTTTAGCTACTTAATAACTATAAGTGTAACAGTTTGGGCTGCACTGTTTAAATGAAAGCTAAACGTTATTGGTGGTTGACTGTTGAACTGAACTCGTGAGTATAATTATGCATGATGAAAGGTGAAAAAAAGTTCCACTGAAAGTCACACTGACATGAAAAACTACTTTTTCGCCTTTTTAGCTCATTCTGTCATACCATACAATTATTTGACAATGTATGCCAAAAAAATTGAATTTTTATCTCAAAATCTCATTACTTTTACTTCCTGTAAAATAGAAAATTTTAAGTGGTGACATCATTGCGTACCAGGAAGTGTACATTCTATGTGCGTTCTAACCAATAAAACCACAGATTTTTTAACAATCCCACCCCTGTCTCTCCCTAACTCATATCCCATTGGTTTACACTTTTGAATAATCCCTCCCCATGTTATGCCCCGCCCCCATATCCTGTTTCAACAGGAAATACATCACATTAAGGAAGCAAAATGGTGTCAAAATGCAGTTTCATTATGACTTTAAGTGAAGCATCACTTCAACTAAAGTCTCAGCATCACAATAGTACATTTAATTCCATTTATTATCAAATGAAGGTAATTTAATCATCATTTAGTAGTTGTGGGGTAGAGTATCAATGTTGCATGTCTAATTTTCCTATCATTGAAAGCCATTTTGACTGGTTCTCTCTCTTTCTCTCTCTCTCTCTCTTTCTCTTTTTCCCTCCTCCTCCATCCCAGGTCTCTGTGCCTTCATCTCTCTGGAGGTGATGCGTCAGTCGGTCAAACGCATGATCGAGAGCGAGGACACCATCTGGATCGAGTACTACTACGCCTGGTCCTTCGCCTGCGCCTGCGCCGGCTTCGTCCTCCTCTTCCTCACCGGCCTCGCCCTCCTGATCCTCTCCATGCCCCAGATGCCCCGGAACCCGTGGGAGACCTGCATGGACGCTGAGCCCGAGCAAATAGAGTGATAGCTAAGACAGAGGGATGGATGAGGGGATGAGAACGACTATTTCTTTTTTTGTTTTGGAATGCAGAGATATTAGATTCATTTCGAGAACAAGCGTTGGCCATCACAGGGTAAGGTCAAAATAATGGAAACGGGCGTGGATGGACTGTATCCATGCTGGGAAATTGAAGTTGAACTCATGAATGTGGGAAGAGCATGAGTTTCTTATTTTCTCCTTACCCTGTATGCTTATACAGTGTATAAATACACAAAGTAATCCTCTCACAGACCTTCTTAGGTGTGGTTCATGTTGGAGACTGGGGTTCACAACACATAGATAAAAACAAATTTCACATTTTGAGAAATTTAAGGAATACAGCGATGGCCCGACATCTTGGTAACTTGATTTCACGTACTGCATTTTGTATGATATCTTGTATATAACTCATTTTCTTCTGTGACTTGCGCTGATTTTGTTTCTTTTGTACGGTGTCGCCCAAGTCATCGTCCACTTACTAGAAATGTCAATCAAACAAAAGAAGTCATTCAAATCTGTTCAGGAAATTGTTATGAAAAATAATATGTATTCATGTCCAGTTCAAATCAAATGCCTTTATATCTGCAGTTACATTTCAGTTGTTCATGTGTTTCAACTTGAATTTATTATGGACACATGAAGACCGCGAATGTCCCATCAAAGCGAGACGTTCGTGAGAAAACGAATGATGTAGTCTGATTAGCACTGAGCAGGTGTGTGCGTATGTGTGTGTGTGTGTGTGTGTACCAAGCAGAATGCTAAACACCCAGACAGTCTGCAGCACTGATCATTCAGAGTGCCATGTTGGAAAGGGTTCAGTTCTAGCAGGTGCACATACAATGCCTTTTTACTTTTTACTTTTCGACAGCTTCCAATTTCAATGGAACCCGAACGGATACAAAAGATTTCTCTGTTCATTTTCATCTGTCACGACCCGTTTGATACATGTGGCAAATTGTGGCTGCATCTCTCCATGTTACCGCATTTTTTTTCTCTATGGACAAAAAGTACAAAGGATGTAAAAGCCTGCAGGGTTTTCATAACAATACTGCTTTTTATTTCTTAATATATATGTTATATTTCTTTTGATAATACAGTAATGTACATTGATTTTGTCTACGAGCCTGCAAGTTCTGAATGTCACTTTTCCCATTTGATGTTTGACTGAATAGATGGGGTAAAGAAGTAGTGCGTAAAATCGTAACATCAAGCAACAAGAGGATTTGAATGTAGTGGAACCTGCAGACAAGTGACCTTATTCACACAGCGGCCATTTTGAATACTTTGGAAACTCTACAGCCCAGCTCTGTTCTTCTGTTGTGTACCAACTAACATGGACATCATACATTTATCATTTCACAGATTCCCCACTGAAAAACGTATTAGAAACAAATGGATCCGGAGGGCTATGGGTTCACAGTTTAATATTTGACCCATTATCGCTAACCACCAGTCTAGTCTAGGTAGCTAGCTAGTAGCTAGCCAACTTCCCTGCTAAATGCAAGCAGTCATTTTAGTTGTTGTTCCTGAGATTACTAGCTAATTTGATAACTGTTAGGTCTATCTGAAGTCCTCATTTATGTGTTGAAGTAACACTAGTTTTACATATTTGCCAATCTTTTGCACCCGAGTGTTCAAAATGTCGCAATGTGACTACGGTCAATAGACTTTATAGCGTGCTAGTCTTTCTTATTTTGTCTTTTTCTTTGGAATTGGCATGTGATAAAAAAGAAGTTATAGAAAACAGTAGAATTTGTGTATGTTATGTTGTAATCTTAACTTTCTAATGAAAATAAAAGTGAATTGCTAAGCTTTGGCAAACCTGTCTGTGAGATCTCGCTGTTGTTTTTGCAGACTGTCAGAAGGTGTGAGGAGACCGAGAGGCTGAGTGGGCGTTGATGAAATCAGAGGTTGCTTGCATGGCAGCTTATTACCCAGGTGGACCACTGAACCTGGTTTCCCACCATACTTATTACATAGCTCACTCAGCAGCGCATGTTGGCAAAAGAGAAGGTTTGTCCGGTGGGTGACAAATCAGGTGTCAGGCGATGTGAACTTTCGGAGCCTTCTGTGCAGACTTGTAGTCTGAGATGGAGGCTACCAATCATCTCATTTATTTACAGTAATTATACCAAAGTATCACAATTAATTTGACAATGATGTATTGATGTTCAAAATGCTACACATCACCCCTTTAATACACACTTCGATCTTGATTCTAAACCAAGGTGTCTGCAAGTTTCATCAGCTTAGACTTAAGACTTTTAAGACCTTTTTAATGCCGGTTAGGATTAAAAATTAACATATAAAAAAATATAGAATACATTTCACAATTGAAATAAAGGTGAAACTGAACACAATGGTATACATGAGTTGGCTGATTTGACACTAAGTCACCGCAATACTTGAACTGCTGCACTTACCTGTATTCAACACCTTTTGAGTCCTTGAGTTAAAATATTATAATTTCTACATATATTGAGACTTCTTCAGCACCTGGAGACACACTGTAATTTAGAGCCGACCTTGGCATCGCTGTGGAAAAGTGGCTTTGGTTAGAATCCTCATGTCAGGGATTCATTCAACTCCGAGTCTGCACTGAAGACAGACCGGCCTTCATTGCTTGGGGATGAAAACATGTGGACTCACTTGGATGAGTAATAAAAGCGGATAAGGGCCACACAACAGAAAAAAGGAGGCAATGTCTTCGAGGTGTGACACCATGCGAGTTATTGCTCCCTTCATAGAGCCATTAGGATCCCAATGCCTGGGCTAGATGACAGAAAAATGGATGGGGCAAAAAGGAGGAACACATTTCGGGAGAGGTAAATCTGACAGAGAGATGGATAAACCAAGAAGAAGAAATGTGTATGTGTGAAGCACAAGATAGGGTTTGCTGATATATAACTGGGCTGATATCAACCTTTTATTAAATACCAGATATTCGTCAGTCATGTGGACCAACTCACATATGATGGAGGTTCATCTCTGACCACAGCTACATGAAAACAGTCTAGAAAACTTGACATGAAATTAGATTTTGTTTGCACATTTTATTGGTTTAATTGTTGTTACGTTTCTTGTCGATCAATTCTTAATTTAAAGACCTAATGTATCCCAGTGTTTCTCTACCATTGAATAGGTGTGGTGGGTCTCCTGCCTTAAAGAGCTGCTGACACTAAAAGAATTTCATTAGTCTGGGTTTTAGTGGAGAGTTTTAGTGTCACATGATGGTCTAAATGCTGTTTCAGAGGCTTTTCCACCCTGACAAGAATTAAATTCTGGGGGAAACACTGAAAACTTGTAAATTTTTCAGTCTAAATATATTGATATCAAAAACACCACTGCGTGACACCAATGATTCCATTGAAACCACTGTTTGATTTTTTTTTTCCAGGAATAAAAGACCAAGCAATCCCAGCGGTTTCAATAAAAACACTTTAATAGAGAAACAAATAAAAAAAAGAAAAAAAGAAAAGAAAATAAACCTTTGAAACACAGTCTAAATCCTTTATTATAACCACCACCAATTGAAATGAAGAAGAGTGAAACAGATCTATTCATTATTTTGTACCCACGAGGGAGGAACCAATGGGACCGGGGAGACTGTGGGAGAACAGGTGTGCCATTGATTCACTGCAGCGAGGGGGGGGGAGAACGGAGGAGAGAAAAAACAGAGAACGAGAAGAGATGTGGCGTTTATAAAAGGCTGAACACAGTGCTCTCTACTGGCTGGGCAAAAGGTTGCTCCCTCCACATGTGCCATACAAGTTTTTTTTTTTTTTTTTCCTTCTTTAAAAAAGGCATCGATCGAGCAAAAAAAAACAAAAATAAAAATTGAGGTGCTGATATGTGATGCGGCGCAGCAATGGTGGTGAAAGAGTTTCAAATCTGAAAAGTAAAGAATCTCAAAGGACATCTCAATTTGTTTTGGAAACTAAAAGTCCTGCCAGCACAAAAAAGAAAATGTATCAGCAATAACAAAAAAAATCCCATCCCTTTAAAAATAAAACAAAAACTAAAAATCGTCCTTGGCTCAATCTCTTTTGCTTCAGAAATTCACAAATATCTGAGAAGCTGAAGAAGCGGTGAAGTATTAGTATTGCACAATTTAGAGATTAGCCAACAACTATTTTGTGGATTCATATTTGATTCACACTTTTTTTTTTTCTTTCTTTTTTTCCCCCGCAAAAGATATCCAAAGCTTAGTCAATGTGGCACACACTAGGGAGCAACCTCAGCTTTAGCCCTGCTAAATAATTCCAGAAAAAAAAAAAAAAAAAACTTACATGACCATTACATATTTCATTGACATGTTAGTAAAATATTATAATAGTTTTGTTCATAATGTCACAAGTCATTGTACACATCAAATAATATACCAAAATTTGACTCTGTAGGGTGAACAAAAGCTTGATTTTTTTTCTTTTTTTTTTTGTTTTTTTCCTCCACAAATCAATACAAACTGTTTGATAAAAACAGGGATAAAAACCAGCCAGGTCATCTCAACATGCATGAAAAGAAAATATAGTCTTCACCAAAAAAAAAAAAGAAAAGAAAGAAAAAAAGAAAAGAAAAAAGATTTTTGAAGCACAAAGCACCGGTGAACAAAAAATAAAATTCTTTAGCTGTGAAGTAGTGAGAAAACAGAAGAGGACAAATCCGGCAACATATACTTAAAAATATGTATTGTACAGTAAAATAAGTTGTTTCATATACAGCTGCAACACAAAGTCTCCTCTTTGCCAAATCAGCCAGACGCAATCTTTAAAAAAAATGAATCTAAAAAGTCACGACGAGATGTCGCAACCGCCAACCGGGTCGTCGTTGTCCGTTTCGAGAATTCTTTTTTTTTTTTCTGTGAATTTGCATAATTAAAAAGGGCATACCTCTTCTCGGAACAGCTTCTACAAAATTGAGGCGCTCCCAAAATCTGGTTTGTAAATACCTAGAAAATGCATATTTACAAGTATGTGTTGTTCACTGCTAAGTCAAAAAGACAAACCTCTTAAATCTGGACCTTGGAGTTACAACAATGAACAGAACGTGAAAGAAAACCAGAGCTTTGTGTCGTTCTCTGCTGATTGTTCAAAACACACCGAAGAGTGAAGTTAGTAGCCGTAGGATATTAGCTTTCTGCAGAAGTGACATTACAATTATACCAATTAGGCTATTGCTAATGCTAATTTATATTTGCGGATGGGGCAAAAACTGTTAAACAACTCATTAATTACATATAACAGGACAAAGCATTGGATGACTGTTTCCAGTATTGTTTTTTTCATGACGGGAAAAACACCGGTGG
This sequence comes from Centroberyx affinis, assembly GCF_046629955.1. NCBI lineage: Eukaryota > Metazoa > Chordata > Actinopteri > Beryciformes > Berycidae > Centroberyx > Centroberyx affinis. Next base: position 77,281 of record NW_027282112.1, on the reverse strand, counting down.
ATGAATTTTTATCGCCGCTGTTCGATATTTTACCGGCATAGGACTGATAAGTCTTAAATCCTCAGGGTTTCGGTATTCTAGCAGTTTATTTTTAAAGATGAAAATGATGCGTAACAACCATCTGAATGCTCCTAGCGTCATGTTGCACCATGTGTTGTAGGCGTTAAGAAAAAACATTAAAACGTGGCTGGGGTGACTGCAAGACGTGGGCAGAGATTTTTTTTTTTATTTTTTATTTTTTAAATCGGGGACATCACACTCAACGCACATTAACTTGTGGATTACCAGAGAAAGAAACTCATGAAATCATATATATGACAGGATACATCAAATGCAATAATTAACAAGGAAGAGAGATTGCTCTACTGCCGCAGCTTTAATCTTCCTCACTGATTAGACCCGACTGAAAAAGCGAGTCGTTTCATTCTTTTGAACGGCCAGGAACGACTTCCGTGACTCTCGCAGATTATGCGCAGTCGAAAAAAAGACGAAGACACGTAGACTTTTCGCATCGCACCCTTAAATGTTCACTTTTTTTTCACACCTCACCCCCACCGCTCTCTACACTTTCACAACCCCTCTGACTACCGCAGCCTTCCGGAAAACACTCCGCAAAAAAACACGCCTTTCGTTCAACAACAGCAACTTCAACTGGTAAAGATTTTCTCGACATGTCGCTTGACACGAGTTGAAAATGAACCCTGCCACAATGCCTAGAAAAAATAAAATAAAACAATAAACGCATTGTGTATCAGCAGCAAAGGGAAGCAGTTTGGACTGATTTCACCTATCGCCATCTCAAAGAGAGCCATGTCTGATTTTCTCTGATCCTTAAAACAAAACAAAAAAAGGAATGACATGGTTGCCGTTTCAATGTTAATTTTCACACTCTATCCATTCTCGTCAATGACCGGTGAGAAGGAAAGTTAATATGCAATCAATATTTGTATTATTTTTCAGTAATTTATGCTTCGATGCATTTATGATTGTGTGTCAACTATAAAGAAAGAATCACATTTAACTATTGAATCACGGAAGGTGATTTCCAGGTAAGGATGTCTAAGGATTAAAGATCAGAAGCAAAACGAAAAGGAAAAAGCAATTCTAATGTAAATGCTAGCATGATACAGGAATTTAGGTACATGTCTGTGGCATACAATTCAGTCATTTATTTTCTTTATATGTACAGATTAGAGGAAAATTTATCTACTTCTATACAATGTTCCATATAGTTTCTGTGTCGGTTGACCACTTAGCTTTTGTCCGTTACCACAACTACAGTAGTATGAAAATCAAGACATAGAAAGTCCACTCAAAACTGAGGAAGACAAAAAAAAAATTAAGGAAAAAAAAAAACAAAACCCTTCAACATACTCATTTAATAACCAACTTCAGTAAGGAAAAAATATGCAGGTAGCTAAGTGGTCAACCAAATCCTGCCTTTTTAATTTTTTTTTTTTTTGTAACTTTTTTTTTAGCATTACGTACATATACAAGTGTACATAATATAAGTATATATTCATATATACATAATGAGTATGTATATATACCAGTAATGCATTCATTATATATACTTATGTCATATTTTTTCACAGATATGTGAAACAGAAGAAAGATTTGACTGTTACAAATAAAAAGTTAAAACAAAACAAAAAAAAATGCAGAAAACAAAACTATTGATAGAAACAATTTGTAAAAGCACTTTGCACCATGTTTTTGTATTTTTGGTAATTGTTTTGCTTTTTTTTTATTTTTATTTTTTATATTTTATCACTTACTGAGGGATCATACTGGGGGTGACACTCATTTGAAGTAGGAATAGTACCCATTGCTACCATTTGAACTTCCTATACTCAGCTCTTGTAAGAGGGAGAGCGGGTCGCTGTTCTTTTTGACCTGTTCGGGACGAACAGCTCGGGGCTTGGGTGGGGCGCGGAGGGCGCTGGCGTAGGACATGGTGGGCGGTTTGCTCAGACTTTGAGGGCCCTGGCTGGGCTCTGTGGGGGCCTGCGGCGGCGGCGGCGGCTGCTGCTGCTGCTGCTGCTGCTGCTGCTGCTGCTTGTTGTTGGGCATGAGAGGGGGGAACTGTCCGAGGTGCTGGAGGGAGTTGAGGGAGTGTGGGTGTGGCTGCTGGGCCGCTGCTGCCGCCGCCGCCGCCGCAGCCGCTGCTGCTGCCGCCGCCTCGGCCTTCGCCTGCTCCTCCGCCTGCCGAAGGGCCTTGGAGGAAGCTGCTGGACCCAGGATGGACGAGAGGAGCGAAGAGGATAAAACAATACAATGGATGGGGTGAGTTGGAAAGAGAGGAGAGGCAAAATTAGACTCAGATTTTGGGTTTAGTTAATCAGGTTAAAACACAAATAAAGCAGGAGGCATCAGCCCATGCAACAATACAACTCCACAGACAAAGCGAAACCCCCCATTCTTTGATCTGATGGCATAATTTGCAACGAATATCACAACAAGCCATTCTGTATTCTTTCCACTTCATATTGGCAAAACAAACCAGCAGCTACCAAACTGCTTTGCATCATCAACCCCCTGACAGCTGTCCAAAACAAAAACAGACTGCTGCACACGTCTTAACAAAACTAATGGCACAGCACCGTTTGTGCATGCATCCACTGCTGGCTACTGAGTCACTGCGACGGTTAAGAGTCACTGGCCCTCAATCATCATGTTATCGTGGAAAAAAACTTTCTCACGCCACTGAAATGAACGCAAATTACATCATGAACTGATAAATCAGACTGTGGTGGAATGAGAACCGTGTGGCATTGGTCTGGATCCAGTAAAGCGCACAGCATCCAATCATCCAATTATACACTGTGTCTCCATAAAGAGCCTATGCGTCTTCTGAGACTTTAAGTGGGCTATTTATGTGTCGAGAAAAATGTATATGCCATTATTCTTTGTCACAGAGAATGAGGAAATTCTTTAATATTCTGTAATTCCAATAGTGACAAAGATGGAATTGATAAATACTGACTTTTGTGGTGAAAAGATCAGATTTGATTGTACACCAGCTTGATGAGTGAGGGCCAAATGATTTTGTTTTCCGTATGGACATCTGGCTGGAATAATTATCGCAGGGACTGAATAGAAAATTGATCAAATGATGAAAACTGAGTGAAATCTGCTTTTTTAGTGTGCTTGTAAGGACAATAAAGCCCGGTTTCAAAAGGGAAACGCCTCTTGACAAAGCGTTCACCGATACTTACCGAGGAGGTCCCGGTGCTGAGCGAGTGTGCCGGCTCCGTTACATGGAATGTTCTGGAACGGGCCGGGGCCTCCGCCGTTACTGGGCCAGAGCTCGGGTGGGGGGTAACCGTAGGGCGCGTGCGGGTGCTGATGTTGCGGCGCGTGGGGGTGCGGGTGGGGGTGGTCCTGGGGGTCTGACGGACAGGGCTGGGGCTGCTGGGACAGGGCCGTGTGGGCGTTGGCGGGGGACGATTCGTCTGGGTAGCTGGAGGAGATGCGGCGCTGATAGAGGGGCCGGCCGGGGCCCCTGGGTTCATACTGCACAGGGGGGAGGGACAGAGACGGGACGGAGAGGAGGGAGACGGGGTGAGAACAAGATTTAGACACAGACAGGAGGAGAGCTAATATGATGACTGAGCTTAAAGAGTATCTAATCTCCAAACCCAAATCTGTGTAAAGCCTGATATCTAATGGTAAAATGCGTGCTAATGAAATTGACATCTGCTATTGGCTGATCTTTGGTGCCTGATGATGTCACCACCGCTTCTCGATATTCAGTTTACATAAATACATAAAAAGGAAGGGAAACATTTTATTTGCACTTGAAAAACAACGCAACAGCAAACAATGTCATCCCCCACAAATGAGACACTGAGCACAGCTAAAAACTTTTTCTTGTTTAAACTTCATACTGTATGAACTTCATTTCAACCCTTAAGGTAAGCAAAACAACTTAATCTGTATCCCAGGTACAGCTCATACACGTAATCCTCATCTCCTCATTCTAATACAGCATTTGAGCCACACATGTTCATATTCATTCTGCATCACCGACAAAAACTGCGATGATTTAAGCCCCGAATTATCCACATCTCCCTGTTAGCAAGCATAGCATCGTTTTGATTTTATCAGAGACTTTGGAATCTCTATTTCATTTAACACTAAGTGCTGGATATCTGAGAAAATCCTGGCTAAACTAATCCCATTACAATGCCTATTACTGCACCAGTACAGACAGAATTCAAACAAACGGGTTGTGCAACTGAGGCCTAATTTCTCTCCTTTACTGCAGTTGTCAGATCAGACAAGTAGAAAGTGAGAAAGTCACAGCTTTAATTTCAATATTTCAAAGCCTGGAAAATAAGTTCTCCCCTTAATGCATTTTAAATGAGATATTTGCATATGGATGTGATAACAGATACAGTGCAGGTGAAATAAAAGGTGTTTGTTATGACAACTAGCAGTTCAGATTTCACACTGCACAATAGGTTCTACATGTGAACTTGTATCTGTGCTTAAGACATCAAAGCAGGGAAGCAGAGAGCTCGCACTTGACAGGAAAAATAAAACCAAAGAAACTACAGAATCTGAAGCTAGGACCAAATAGGACTGACCTAATTCCATCTCACAAGGTGGGTAACAGGATTGAACTGGCACATTAATACTACCACTCTAAACGTTTCAACAACGAGGACCCTGAACTGCGCTCAAATGGTGGTGATCAATGAATGCTCTGTCACTTTTTTCATTGTAAGTCCAAGATAGCAGGCTCAAGCAGACCCAAAATAAAAGTGGCTTTTATTTAATTGTGGGATTAGGTGTTTATACTCTTCAGTATCACAGCTAATATCAGCAAATTCCAGCTATAAATGGATATGGTGTTGACATGCACCAAGCTCTTTAATGGAATACTTACAAGAAACACCAACTCTTCTTGGGTATTTTTGTTTTCTGAGGTCTGTATTTCAGGAGTTGCTATGTCAAAATTGCATCACAAATCCTAGCACAGTGATTTTGAAAACTGCAACATTTTTTTTCGCTTGTCAAAGGTCTCTCTCCCTCTCTCCGGTGATTTATTACACTTAATAACCCCATAATATGCTAATTAAATAACGCTTACCTCATCTACACTGTGAAGGGCTGTGGCTGCTGATGTTCTGGGGGACAGTGGGTGGTAGGACTCCTGGCCTGGACCTTGACCTTGATGTTGTTGCTGTTGTTGTTGTTGCTGGTGCTGATGGTGAAGCTGCATCAGGTGGACCTGCTCCTGCCTGCTGTGGTGAGCCATGACGGGCAGTCCGTAAGGAAAGCCGTGGCCCTGGTTCCCCATCAGGTGGTTCTGCTGCGGCGGGCCCACTGACGCGGCTCCGCCGTGAGACCACTGCGCCTCTTGAAGCAGGTACTTGACCTGGGAGGGAGGCGGACTGGCAGAGTGGGCTGGTGGCTGGTGTGGGTAGCTACCAGGATTGTAGAGGGGGTTCCCAGGGTGCTGCTGCTGCAGAGCTGGGTTGCTGAGGAGGCTGTCGTTGAGGAGATCGCGGCCGGTGTCATGGGAGTAGGGGCCCGACGGGAAGGGGCCGGTGTGATTGGAGGTGGCGGCTGAAGGGGACGAAGGGTCCCCTGGGGAACGAGACTGGGACTGGACCTGGCGGTACTGGAGGAGACGGGACTGAGGCGGGGGCTGCATCTCTGCTGCCTCCCTCGGCTCAGGCTGTTCCTGTGGGGGCATCTCTCTCAAGAGGCCTGGGTACCTGGGGGTTGAAGAAGCATTTCTTTACTCTTTTGAACTTGGCATGTTGTTTTTACGAAGCAGCAAGAAAAAAAACTATTTGCGGAGGATGAGAAAAAGGGCAAGCAATGCCTAAAGGGAAAGAAAACACATACAATGGTAACCGTGGAAGTCCCCATTCATGTAGTTATCCTGCATCTATCCAGAACCAGTACTTTATAAAAATCTTTCTGGAATGTTCACATAGAAAATTGTAATGTGTATCAACCACCAAGTTACCAGACTGTTCTATATACCTTCCAACAGCTGAGAGTAAAACTTGATTTTTCTCAACAGTAGTTCATCACGCATGCAGTGGTATCTCTACACCTGTAAAAAGGACAAATGAAGCGAGCTGAGGTGTAGTCTGACCTGGTGAAAGGCGGTCCAGTGGAGGCAGAGGGAACAGCTTCGTCCTCCATACCGGCACTCAGGCCCCAACTGGCTGCCCGGAGCAGCTGATGGGGGAAGCGAGCCAGGCCGGGCTGGGCGAGGTGGGCCAGCTGCTGGGGCAGAGGGAAAGCCACGCCGCCCTGGAGGAATGGCCCCGCTGCTTCCCCCCACTGGCCCAGCCTGGCTGCCTGCTGCTGCTGGCTTAGCGCCTCCAGAGCCAAGGGACCCTGGAGGTCTGGAAGGGCAACAACACCATTAGTCCTAAAGTGCCTGGAGTTGTCCTGGAGACTCAGTGGGCTAAGGCACATACTAGAGATGAGAATCTCTCCTTAGACCAGCTATGAATCAATATGTTAGTGCTTCAATACCTGAAAGACATCTTTGAGCAAGTCAACAATTTGATATGATTGCATTCATTTTTTAAAAATCTAATAGGATACGGTTCAGTCAATAAAATGCAATGGCAGGAAACAATATATTTTTTGTTTGTTGCTCACATTGCAATGTTTAGTACGCTGTAAAACAAACTCACATGTATCACTCCCTAAGGATGTGTGAAGTGTGGAAAAACAGAATTATCATGAGCAACCAAAACCTACAGAAAACTTTAATCATGGCTTTTCATGACTTCAAATGAATTTGAATGTATGAACACTTCCAACTCTTTGCACTGAACTGTGAAGTCATTCACCGATTATTCCACCATCACATGAATGCAGCATAAGCTGCAGCTATATTCACAAAGGCAATGGAGCTAGTCATGGAGTGTGACTTTGAGGGAGGAAGAAATGTTCAAAAAAAGAAACGCTAGGAGAGAAATCAATATTTGTGAATTTTACTGTCAAATCGGCTTTCCCTGTCCCATATTTCCTGTCGCTCTCCAATTTGTACAATCTAACACAAAATAATCTAAATCTTAATTTGTGCCCTAGGGCCAAGTAGTGGATTAGGGTTTATCATCACACACACTCACATTTCTCAGCTCCTTCAACTACCACACATCCCACAGCATAATTTCCCCCAACAGTCACACTGCAAATTAAGAATTATGCCTCACTTCCCGTTTGCTTGTCTTCACTGTCAACTTCATTATTAGGGTTTCAGCCCTACAGGTTCCCCCCTAATACATAATATGGGACCATTAAGCACTAACAACAAAAAAGTACAAAGTCAACAGATATGTTATGATTGCTGTGACTCTCAGAATAGTCTTTTAAAATGGCTATTACATCCAACTTCAATCCAATCCAGTTATTGTTGAAACGGCAATGGAATGTCATTCTCACTGGGGGGTAAACATAGCTTGAAGCGTATAATAAAGAACACTAACTTTATTCCTATTGATCAATTACCCTTGTGATATTACTGGGTGAACATGAAAGTGATATCTGTACTAACTTTTTTTTTTTTTTTTTAAGATTTATTTTTGGCATTTTTATGCTTTATTTGAGAGATATAGTGAGAGAGAGACAGGAAGGTATGGGAGAGAGAGCGAGGGGAGGACATGCAGCAAAGGACCACGGGTCGGATTCGAACCCGGGTCACTGCGGGAAGGCCTGAGCCAAATGGTACGCGCCCTACTCGGTGAGCCACCAGGGCGCCCCATCTGTACTAACTTTAAAGAGTGGGTGAAGCCAGCCACTGATTAGCCTCTAAAACAACAACGAGGGACCTTAAAATATAAAATAAGTCAAATCTTCAGGACATTAAACAAAAGTCTTCCAAATTTCCAAAATGTATAACTCCTATAGTAATTCATTTTTGGACAATCTGCCTTTTCCCAATACAAGAAGAAAAAGATGGTGCTCCACTCACCTAGACCATCTCCCAGGCCTCCGTCCTGTCCATCCTCCCCAAAGCTGTTGACCCTGCTGGGCTGTGACAGGCCTGGATGGTGGCCCATCGGAGTCCTCATGGAGGCGCTCATCTCCTCCGCCCCTCCAGACTCCGGCCCATCCAAAGTAGGGGACTGGACACCCCTGTGGGGGGGGATGGGCCCGCTGAAGAAGGAAGGGTTGTGGCTACCACCAGTGTATGCGGGGCTGAGCTGCTGTTGTTGACCTTGTTGGGCCATCCCGGGGTGCTGGGGCTGGCTGACCCGATAGGGAAGCCTGGAGACTGGGTACTGCGGGGGGAAGGCTCTCCCCCCGGCGGGGTGCGGAGGGAAAGCCGGGTTGGGGGGTGCCAGGTGGTAGTTGAGGGGTCTTTGGCCTGCTGAGGGGTCCTTCCGGTGGAGCAGTGCGTTGGGGAATCCCCCGAGCCCGTCCGTCTGAGAGTCTAGACCTCGACTTTGGCCTGTGTCTAAGTCTCCCTGGAACAAAGATAAAGACCAAATATAAAGATAAAGTCAAAAACCATAAGCAAGGCTATTACTCTTGGCTAATTCACTTACCATACCTTAAAAAAGCTTTTCACATGGATTGGAACTGTTCTTGTCTGGCTTCGCAGGCTTCACCCATTCAGCACCATGTGTCTTAGTTTAGGGGGAATGAGGAGGTTTTCTTTTTCTTTATACAGTTTATGTGATTTTGGTGCTTTTGTTCTGAGGGCACCTGTGTATTGTACTTAAGTTTTTCTTTTTTGTTTTCAGACTGTCCTTTCATCAATGGGGTTTTCAACTTGCACAGCACAAGCTATAGCATATAGTAAAATAGTTTCAATTAATGTAAAAGGGGTAAATCATGTGATAAAGCGTAAGAAAATTTTAACATGGCTCAAAAAAGAAAAGGCAGATATCGCATTGCAGCAAGAGACCCATTTGACAGATGCGGAACACGAGAAACTTAAAAGAGAATGAGTGGGCCAAATTTACTTCTCATTTTGTTCAAGTCGGAGAGGGGTTGCAATACTTATACATAGGAACACCCCTTTTAATCTTGAAAAATGTGTTAAAGATGCATAGGGGCGTTACGTGTCGATAAATGGCACCTTATATGGGGAGCGCATTATGATCGGATGTGTTTATTTATGAGCACATTTTATTCTAAACTTACATCTGATGTTTCTTCTTTGTCAACCCAAATTACTATCTTGGGTGGAGATTTCAACTGTGTGATAAATCCAGAGATACACCACAAACCACCCCCACAGACTCCCTCGTCCAAAAGCTCAATAGTTACTAGGGAAATGTGTACAGACTTAAGCCTGTTTGACGCCTGGAGGATGTTATACCCCAAGGAAAGAGATTTTACATTCTTTTCAAGCCCCCATCAAAATTTCTCACGTATTGACTACTTCTTCACTTTTAGACAGGTATTAGATAGATTAGAGGAAGGTGGTATAGGAACCCATACACTATCTGATCACTCTCTTATTCATATATGTCCCTCTCCACCCTTCCACGATGCAAATTCTCGCCAGTGGCGTCTTAATCCTTCTCTCCTGTGTAGCCCCCCTTTTATAACATACATCAATGGGCAATTTTAAGCCTATATGATGACTAATGATGTCGGGGACATAAGTCCATCAACCCTATGGGAAGCCGCCAAGGCCTACTTAAGGGGTGCAATAATCTCATGTAGCGCAGCTAAGAAAATAAATGCCCTTGGAGAACAATTGAGGCTGGAAAAAGTACTGGCCAATTTGGAAGCTGAGCTTAAACAACATCCATCCAGAAGTCTTTCTAGAAGAGTAGATGCTGCTAGATCAGCCTTGGATGAGTTACTAACACAAAAAGCTGAATCTGCACTCTTTTATGCCAGGCACAGGCTTTATGAAATGGGGGACAAGCCAGGCCGCCTACTGGCACGTCTTGCTGCAGGGAAACGAGAATTAAACGCTATCTCCTCTCTGGTTGATGCCACTGGCGGCAAACAATTTGAAACCAAAAAACTGTGTAATATTATGTTGGAATTTTATAAAAACCTGTATACATCAGAGTTTGATACCACTTCAGAAGATGTAGGCAAATTCTTAGAACAGGTGAACTGTGTAGGCCAATTACTAAAGGAGAACTACTTGAAACTATTCAATCCCTACAGAGCAGTAAAGCACCAAGACCTGATGGCTATGGACCAGAATTTTATAAAAAATTTGCTAAGCTGGTAACAGATCCACTACTACGCATGTATACAGTCTTTTGAGAGGGGACATCTCCGTACAACTTTATATACAGCTAATATCTCTCTTATTCTGCTGATCTATGCGGATCATATAGGCCGATCAGCTTAATAAATGTGGACAGTAAATTACTCTCCAAAGTTCTTGCAAGAAGATTGGAGATGCTGTTGCCTAAAGTAATTAATCCAGATCAGACCGGATTTATGAGAAGTAGACTATCGTATACAAATATGCGTAAACTGTTAAATGTCATCATGCAAATGAGACACAGAGCAAAGGATTAGTTATCTCGCTTGATGCTGAAAAGGTATTCGACAGGATAGAAAGTCCTGGAAAAATTTGGTACGGGTGAAATTTTCATTAAATGGGTAACTTATATATAACTCACCTACGGCTAGTGTGGTGGTCAATGGTACCCGATCTCCATCTTTTCAGTTGGACAGATCTACACACCAGGGGGATCCCCTTTCACCTTTGTTTGCTGCAGCCATTGAACCGCTTGCAGAGGCGATTAGAAACAGTCCTGATATATCAGGTATTAAAATTGGGGGGGATATTTTTAAAATAGCATTATATGCCGATGATGTATTACTTTTTATGTCAAATTCAGAAAGATCTGTCCCTGCTGTTCTGTCGATAATTGAGTCATTCGGTCTGAAGTCAGGATACAAAGTCAATCTTGACAAGTCAGTTGCAATGCCACTAAGGAGGGCTACTGATCCACCCATTATTACAAATTTCCCTTTCAGATGGTCTACAACAGGACTTACTTATTTAGGAATAACAGTCTCTGCCAACTTGAAAGACCTATTCAAGCTTAATTTTGTCCCAGTTTTGAAAAAAATTCAGAGTGATATTAATAGATGGATGGACCTTCCTATCTCATGGATTGGTAGAGTTAACCTGATTAAGATGAACATTCTTCCACGCTTACTTCATCCAATGCAAATGCTCCCTTTATGGATCACAAGGCAGATAGTCAAGGGTATACAGAGAGATTTCATGAGGTTTATCTGGCATGGTAAAAGACCCAGGCTAAAAATGAAGACACTGGAACTTCCTACAGAAATCTCCTTAGTTTGCCAACGGGCGATAAAAAGCAGATCACAACCAACATCAGAAATAACCCAGTTATATTCAACACAGTTAAGGTATGGAGAGAGATGGTAACCTATACAGAGAGGAAGGGGTTTTCATCTTCTTTGACTCCTATAATTGGCAATAAGGCCTTCCCCCCAGGTATCAATAACAGGGTTTTTGATTTCTGGCACAGGAAGGGGATAGAGTTATTGGTGACCTATATTCAGAAAATTCATTAATGTCTTTTACACAGATTAAAATTCAGTTTGGCATACCACGTACACACTTTTTTGTCTTTTTGCAGGTTCGCCATTTTATACAAACAGATATTTTGCTGCCTCCTGGTGGTCCAGTGGTTAGTCCCGTGGATAAGTGCCTCACAGTGTTCACCAAAAGTAAAGGGTTTATTTCATATTTTTACCAATAACTGGATTCCTGGAATGAACATAATATTGATCATGTTCAGTCAGTATGGGAGAGAGATCTGGGGACTAAATAAGAAGCAGACGATGGGGCTGAGTGCATCCTTGCATCTCATGAAACATATGGCTGTAACGGATTTAAGGAAACTCAATATAAAATCTTACACAGACAGCATAGAACACCCTATATTCTTAATAAATTTGACCCCAGCCGATCTCCTCTTTGCCTGAAGTGCAAAACAGAGATTGGTACTTACATACAGTGCCAGTGGCAATGCCCCATCATTTGTAAATTCTGGTCATCAGTAACCAAAGAATTGAAAAAACACCGGGTCTCTTTCTGCTTAATCTGCCTGACAAGAACCTGCCTCTTAATGCTTCTAATATTCTGCTCCTTCAAAAATTGATTTTTTTGGCCAGAAAATGTATTCTTTTTAACTGGATTATGGATAAGCCTCCTACAGTCACGCAGTGGTACCGGGAAATATTTAGGGTCTTACCCATGGAGAGACTCTGTGCTAGAGCTAAGGGTAGCCTAAAGATCTTAAATAGGATATGGAAACCCTTGATCAGCTACTTACCGGATGATCTGATCACCCTCTTGCAGAGAGGAAAAGATACCTTATATTGGAGTACTTCAGGGCGACCACAAGGGACTCATTCTACCTGAGCAACCAGTGTCTACTTGCCTTACGAATATAAACAGTCGGTCATAGTTTACCTTTTTTTTTTCTTTTTTTACATAACATCATTGACCAAAATTAGTAAATGAATGAAACTGAAAGCGCTAAATTTGTTGCATACTATGAACTTACCTCAAAGGACAGTGTCTTTTTGTTAGATTTTCTTTATTAGGTTGTTACTGTTGGCTGTATGTTTGTTTTGTTTTTTGTTTCTTCTATAAAAGCAAAATGGAGCATTACTAGCTAATTATGTTTTTTTCTGTTTGAACTTGTATGTACCTTAGTAATGTTCCTGAATAAAAAGATTAAAAAAAACAAAACAAAAAAAAACAGTTTTTCACATATATGGTCCATTTGGGGCAATTTGTGTCTAAATAAAATAGATAAATGTGTTTTGCTCAAGAAAAAACAAACAATTTCAGCAACTTGCCTGTTTGTCCTTCATGTCTGAGGTTTTCCTCTCTGGTGTCTGAAGGCGGCTCTGCTCCGACTTTGGACACCCTTCTAATTTACCTAGGAGGAAATCAAAACCAAAAACACACAAGTTACAAACTATTTGCCGTCTTGTTCTCCATCTATTCTACTGACAGATTTCTTTATGGCTGATGTCCTGAAATTATGATTGATTGATTGAATGTTGAACGATTTGGGGTGGTTGCTTGACTTAGTTAATAATTATTTGCCACACCATTTCTGATGGGGTCTGCCTGTAGCTCCTTGTCAGGACTGGGCTGGCCCATTCCTAGGGGGGAGGGGTGGGCCACCCCGCTGTAGGGGATGGGGGAGCCTCGGTTCTGGGCTTGCAACAGGTTAAAGTTGTAGGCCATGGCTGCCTGGTGGCTCATGATGCGAGGGTCCATGGCAAAGCGGTTCTGGTAACCTGGCCAAGGCAACTGTGAGAAAAAAAAGATTACTGATCACTACACAACTACATAGGACAAGGAGGTAAACACACATTATGGACAATGTTGATTATAAACAGTAATGTAACACTACGTGCCTTTAAAAAGTTACAGTTCCTTCATTTCAAATTACTAGATGGCAGTTACTCTGCTAGTTACAATAACTGTTTTTCATAAAATCTGATTAGTAACCCAAGTTTCATTTAGTTAGTTACACCTAGTTTGTTTTGAGTTATAATTATTTTCATCAGCTGATTACATAATCCAAGTTAGTGGTTAATGCCACCCAACACTGGCTCTGAATTAGCACACAACTAGAGTACGCACATTATAGGCAGTACCTTACACAAAGTAAATTAAAACAGAAATAGCACATTGCACATAGAGGTGAATGAGCTACATGCTAAGAGAAGTTTGACTGAGAGGGTAGGCCAACTCACTCATTGCATTTGGGTAATAGGATTCAGGGGAATATTATATGGACATAATGTTTCCCCTAAGCTATACCAATAGTGACAAAAAGCAGTTCTCCACAGAGAACAGCAACTACTACAATATTCAGCTTGTGCTGCAGGAGGAGAGTTATTTTGTACGCTGCCACCTGTCTTATACACTGGTTGGAAAATGCAGGCTTTTGTTCACCCAGGTGATGGAAACAGAACCAGAAATAGAACAAGAAAACTAAATTAGAGGGACATAAGTTGTCAGTTTACTTCCAGCAGCACCGGGGTGGGGGCGTGTGTGAGTGGATTGATGACATATTGGCGTTTCATTTAGTGAGCCCAGTAGTACGATTTTGTCAGCATTTCAGCTCTCAATCTAGTATAAACTCATTGCGCGGTAACATAAGCCGACTATTATACTTCCATCTGATTAACGAGGCTCCATGTCTCTCCGTGCAGATTGTGTCGGCACAGACGCACCGTGCCTCAGAGGAGCGCAGATGTGCCGTGTCACAGGTGCAATGAATTATGGTCGTTGTAGTTCACCGACGCGCTTTCGACACTTGGCAGCATTAAATCTTGATTGTTTGAAATCTACGATGGCGAGAGCTGCCAGCTTTACGCATCATGACACCCGAGATGAATCCAAAACAAGAATTTACTTGGCGGGCTGGTGATTTTCCTGGGTGGGCCGCCAAATATTAAAATTGTATGGGGAAACACTGGTATATATATATACGCACAATGTGAAATAAATGTGATTTTTGACAAAATTATGCAGACATATTTTAGATAACAGTGCAGAGTCCCTTCAGTATACTCTGGTAGCTGTAATCTCATGCTTACAAAGTGCATTTTCTAAAAGAGACCAGGATAATAATACCCTTTGTAGTAGCTGAAATATAGCACTGTCATGTTATTTGACATTGGCACAGTATACAGTCATGCATATTCAGTGTCTGTATGGTAACAGCAGCAGCAGACTTACAGGCAGGGGCATGGACATGACCATGTTTCCCCCATAGACGGCTGGAACATAGAGGATGCTGGCGCCTGTGTGGGGATCTATCCTCTGAACGGGGCTGGGTGACTTGCCCATGCCGGCTGGTGTGCCACCCAGGGGCGGCGTGAACGCCCGAATGGGGTTCCCCATCAGCACCGCTGGGTTGGGTTGGACTGCAATGAAAGAGGGTGACAAGGTAACACAAGTTAAGACATATGGTATAATGCAGTGGTTCTCAACCTTTATAATGCGCTGACACACTTGGGCAAGACAAGAGCCCAAGGCACACCTAATTATCCATGGCTTGGAAAATGTCAGATAATGCCTGGTATAATTCTAAAAGAAAGGACGGCAAAATATAAAGAGCTGATGGCCAACCTGTGTTAATCTTGAGGAAGAAATTATCTGGGCATATTTCATTCGATTTTTATGACATCAGTCTAGGTTGATGCAATATTTTTGTCTGACATTGTTTTTTGTCACATTTGGGCAAAATCTTAAAACTGGCCTGAACTCACACTAAAGCAGACCAGAACCTGATATACTTCATAATCCAAGAATAATGAGGCTGGATCACAGACATACAGGGGAAATTACGGCCATGTATACAATATGGTAAAAACATCTTGTTTATCTTGTGGGCACACAGACCGAGCCCATTAGCCCATAACAAATTGACTCTGTTGGTCCATCTAACCAGTGAAATGATGCGATGAGCTCTGGCTGAACAAGTCTGTGTGCAGCTCATTTGTTAGCCTCCGTCTGCGAGAGAGTAAGCGGCTGAACCCGCCTGTCTTCCCCCGGTATCCATCGTTCCTTACTGTGTTGTTCAAGGCTGGATTGCTCTGATAGCCCCGGGCCTTCATGTTCCCATCTGGGCCACTGCGTTACAGTAGCTCATGAAGCTGTAGAGATGGTGTGTCTGTGTGTGTGTGTGTGTGTGTGTGTGTGTGTGTGTGTGTGTAGGGGGGGCTGGGGTAACGAAGAGACCATACATGAACATAATAATCATAAGGACACCAACGCTGTGTGGAAGAGTTTCTTGGTACACCTGCATTCCTTTAATCTTCATCAATCTCTTTGTATCTTTCTGCCCATTCTCTCTTCTTCTCTAAAAAGGTGTGCTCAAGTTTACATCATCCAGTGATTAGATGCAGGTTGACAGCGCTGCTATATACTGGACGGGATGTTCCGCACCGGCGCTAAGCTTTCCCTCTCATCTACAGCCCAGTCTGCACATCTGGGAGAGCTACGGCTAATCGCTTTTATCTCGTGGGTCCCGGGAGTGTTGCAGATGAAGCAGGCCTTTTAAAAACAAACAACAAAACATGCCAGACTGCTAAAACCTATATGAGTGTGATCTAGCGAATGTGAGCACTTCTACAAGGTCGCTTACATTTTGTGGCAAAAAGATTTAAACTCCTTGACCCACAGTAGATTATCTGTTAGTAATAGTATTATGTACCCACTGGAATCAAAATGTGCTCACTTGAAGGGGGAATGTGTGATGAAGTCAAGTCTAACTTTCTTGGATGGAGCCTGGGTATCAGACGGTGTCCGGACCAACCTTGGCTATTTCCTTGCTGATTTCCCCTTACCATGTTCGCTGACATTCAAGTGAGGGAACGTTCTCGGCAAAAACCTGCGTGAGCCGGTACTGTAATGCTTAACCTTTACGTTTAGATGGGCAGCGGGGTAAACTCACCAAATCCTTCAGGTGGAAAGTGCTCTGTGTGGTTTGCATGTTTCCCCTGGAAGACAAAACACACAGGAAAGAATGGTTAGAAAGACATGAAGCGAGAGGAATAACAGAGGCCAAAAGGGAGGGGGAAGTGAGCACACGAGGAACGCGGCTTATAGGAACCGGGCATACGGCAGCCGCAGCTCCCACATCTGTCGCGACGGATGTAGGAGCAACACCTCCGCGGTGCTGGGAGAAGGCAGGAACGAAGCTGGCCAAGTAGAGCACGGCTAAATGGATCCACAGTATTACAGCAGGATGCAGACTTCTCCCGCTCTCCAAGAACACGCTACAGGAGCAGAGGGACAGCTGGATCAGCGCCGCTCAGAATGGAGCGCGGGTCGGACTACTTCTGACCCCGTGTGTCTATTGTTCAGATTAACAGGGAGGGAGATGCTTCACTCGAGTGTGTACAGACACGGCAGGACATTTTAATATGCTTTGTTTTGCCTTTGAGTGTATTACATCACTGTATTATTCTGTGTATGATGTGGGCCTCGGCAGGATTTACTGGCAATGTGCAGGCGCGCGCACACATTTTTTTGGCATATATAATGGAGGAGATATGAAGCTTGCGAAAAGGTAAACACCTCGAATTTAGAATCTCCAAATGTATAAAAAAAATAACAAAAAAATATACACATTGACCTAGTTACCTAACAAAGACCGAAAAACAATTATTGGCACTGCCACTCACAATAGCAGCTTTTCCACAATAGCGTCAAATGGACCTCACCAATGCCGGGGCCAAAAAAATAAACCTGTTACACAAGCTCAAAAGAACAACTGTCTTGCTTTGAAATGAAAAGTGTTTTGAATAACATGAAGGTCAGTTTTAATTCACTTGAATGAAAGAGAACGCCCTACACACTGTAATCAGAAGAACAGCAGACATTAGGTAGGTCATTCAATATAGGAAATTCACTCCAAAGGGTACAAGTATGGTGCGGAACATTGCCATGCTGATACTTGTGGTAAACAGGAAGCTAGTTAGATCTTTCTTGCTCTTTCTTTCTATTCTTATGTAAGTACCACTAACTCGGCTGCATCTCGTACCTAACTCATCACTGCTGTACTCAAAATCATAATTAACCCAATTAATTAGAAATAGCTGAAAGACAAGTCTATCTAGCTGAGGACTGAGGTTAACCAAGCTTTTCTACTTTGTTACACATACATGAACCGATGAAAAAAAACAGATGCGGCTTGGAAAATGACAACATCTAAGATCTCCCTCTGATCTCTCCCCATCAGATGGAATCTATTTCTCCAGGGTGCTTCACATTACAACCCCATCAATGTGCACACACACACACTTCGCATTAAATCCACATCAGCGTCGATACATATCCATGCATGCGCGCACACATGCACATAAATATGCACGTGGACACATACACACACACACACACACACAACACTGGGCTCACCGTGTTTCTATTTTCAGACGACATCACAGACATTGATGCTGACTGCTACATGGCAAGAAGCATGAGAGATCTGCCATACCTGTGAGTTTAGCTGGACCGCTGCCTGCTGTATTATTGATCGTTACAGGCACTCATACACAACAATCTACTTTAGGCTTTTTTCAGCGATTGGAGCTGCAGCACGCAGGCTCTCCCAGTTGGTTGTGGTGCAAACTGATAGTCCTTGACGGCGGTGATGTTCACATGGGAGATGGAAGCGAATGAGTTTCAAGCTTAGAAACGCAGCGTATTGATCTTCCAGTAAAGTTGGATGTTTGGATGTTGTTGTTGTGTCAATAGGCTACTAATATGCCACTATAAACGACTTTTCAGGTGAAGAAAGAACAACTCTATTGATGTTACTGGGAACCGAAACAGGAATTCAATTAAACTCTTTTCCGCAAACTACATTGATTTTTCGATCTAGTTGCTGAGGTCATTACTTGGCTATTGTTAAGGATATGAAGCAGTATTCGGTCCTAAGGGCAAGTTTTCATTAGGCCCACAAGCATGCAGGTATTATATGTGTGTATACTTACATGTTTGCCTTTGAGTGCCCAACAAATGGCCTTAGCCTTTACTCTCAGTGGCATAATATTGCAAAATAGACTTCTAGAGACAACGCTGCAAATGTGGGAATCCAGCATAAGATAAGATGGAAATGCACATTATGTACACTAAGGTGTAGACATGTAAGAAGCATTCATTAATACCTCGAAATAGGGACTAACAGCGCAGTGACACAGTAATGTGTTCCCTGCAAGACAACTTCATATGACTTAAAATAAAATATGAATGAGCAGCTGGTTCAAGTGGTGAGACACTGTATATTGTCAAGGTTGTAAGTGTATGTGTGCGTGTTTAATGTGCCTGCAAGCACTTACAGAAAGGGAAAAACAAACAAACATTCAGAACCCAAGCCGGGTACCACCCAAAACAGCAAATGACATCAAACCTGTCAAGGCCAGAGCATCCTTCCCTGCCAGCCTCATTGCGTTGCATACGGCGCAGCCAATGTTTATTTGTCCCCAGAATATGGTTGTATTGGCAGGGCAGCATGTCCACCAGCTTGAGCTGAGGAGCAGCCAAAATACACTGCGGCACAATCCAGAGGAGAGATATGAACATGCGCTTGTTCAACTTATGAAAAGTAGGCTTCATTACATAAGGCCCCGTGAGAACTGGCACAGTGTGGCGACAATATACAACTGCGCCTAGTTTGTTGGAAGATGGAAGGTGAGTCTCCAGGTGTAAGGTAAGGTAGCAGAAGCAGGATTTCGTATTTTGGCTGCAATTTTTGGGTTGTGATATTCACTGCCTGGGGGTATGTTTGCACACCGAGCAATGCCTGACACACCTGAAGGACTAAAACTGCAGCCCATAGTCTAGCACTGTTGTTATCAGGGCTACCCATAAGCTAGCTGGTGCAGAACCTTCCTCTAGTGTCGAAAGACACTCATGATGTTGCTGAGAATATTCTCATACAATGAGTTTGCCCAAACAACAGCAGGGACCTGCTGAGAACTAAAAGCACTGCTTACTGGGTCCTCAAAACACATAAAGATAGTTGTATGGCTGGCTGCCATACAAGAGGCTTGTTCACTTGTGATGTGGCTTCTTCCAGCCATGCTGTGAGACTCGCAGAGGGAACAAAGGGAGGGGGGTAACAAGAAGGCTTCGGTTCTTCTGTGTAAACTAGGCACCGGCTTTGTCAACTGTAGCAGCTAGGGTTGATTTGCTGCTCAATGACAAACTCCATCTGTCAGTGAAGTGGTGGTGCATTGAGTTGTGGAGGCCAATCAACAGCAAGAGGTTGCATGTGTGGGAAGATACTGGAGAGAAACTAATGGAGAGAGACAGAGAATCAATGATATGTGCTACCAAAATGTTGGCTTTGGTATCAGTTTTGATTCCCAAATGATACCACAGCCAGAAAAGAAGACCAAAATTCTAAGTAAAATCACTGTTTAAAATGTGATTATTATACTAGTAAACCATATTTTAGATTCCGTTCCCCCATTAAAAAGCCATTACTTGTATTTTGAAGAGGGGCACCGAAACAAAAGTGTCTGCCTGTGGCTCAGACATATTGTCCCCACTGCACAGCTTTCATACTGTTGCATACTAGTAGCAAAACACCATCTGTGTCAGAATAGAGCGTATGATAATCTAAAGTCATCTGGAGTGTGACCTTGTAAAATCCATGCCAAACAATCTGTGCGTAAATAAACGTTTTACAAGTAACTGCGACCACAAAGTTTATGTGTGACAATTTTATGCAAAGCGGCGGTCATGTGAATTGTTGACGGTTATAGTTATGTCGTGAAACACTATAAAATCTTAAGAGTACTGGTTCTGTTACATCTCTTCTGAAAAATGAGCTTTTCTGGGGATTGGTCCAATTTGTACAGGTCTACATATTAAAGGGCATTAGTTGGCATTGTGTTGGCTGCATGCCAGTGAGTGTGCCAACAAGAGATGCCTAGAATGGCCTATTTGCTGACCTTTAAATTAGCAACATGCTGTATATGTTGAAGAAAACAATATGGTACATGCAGTCCATGTTCCACCGTGTGTGTGCCGACCGGTTGTGAGCTACATAGTATGGCTGCTGAGAGAGAGGAAGCGTGTGTGTGTGTGTGTGTGCGTGTGTGTGTGTAAAGCGGGGTGATGCCGCGGAGCTGCGGCTCATTAGGCCCAGCGGGCGACGGCAGCGGGTTGGCAGCTGTGGTGATTTCGTTAACCTTTACCTCGGGGCAGGCGGGGAGGACAGGCAGACACGCGGAGACATTTCAGCCGCGGCTACGCAATCGAACAGCACATCCCCGACCCGCGTCCGGGCCCTCGCTATCTTTTTTTTTTTTTTTTTTTTTTAATTTCTCACGCTGAAATAAATGAAGGTAAAGTAATTTCCGGCAGCGAAAATTAAATTGAGGCACTTGAATAGGCTTTGTGCCCGTATGTGTGGACCGTTTTTTCTTCCTCTCTGAAAGCAGGCTGCAATCCATTTATTCCTGATAATTTGTTTACCATTTCCACTAACCGATAAGTGGTTACATAGCATATTCCATCAACGTGGCCAACCACCTGCAACATCAAAGCTTGAAAACACCCATTCTCAGCTTCTCTCTCTCTCTCTCTCTCTCTCTCAAAAACACCTTACCTTGGGGGGCGACTGCTGCTGCTGCTGCTGCTGCTGCTGCTGAGGCTGCTGCTGCTGCTGCTGCTGGGGCCCCTGCTTGCCGGAGGCCGCCTGCGGATGCTGGGGGTGCTGATGGTGGTGGGGGTGGAGGGTCGGCGCGGCCGGGTGGGCGGCGTGGGCCGGGTGGGGCCCTAGCAGGGGCCGGAGGGCGCGGGGGATGAACTCCGGGGCCAGCGGGTTGAGGACGTAGGTCTTCTTGAGCTCCAGCGCCTCCAGCTGGGCCTTGATCTGCTCGAAGGTGATGCCGTGCAGGCTGGCGTTGTCGTGGCAGATGGAGATGAAGTGCTCCCAGAACTTTCTGGATAGGGGGAACAGATGGAAGTGTGTTTAATTTTCTTTGTTTGGATGTTATATGTATGCTCTCGTTGAATTTTTTCCCCCTGCTGGCAGTGTGACAAATTGCTCCCTAGGGGCTAGATCAGGTCTCTTTTTAAGACAAACTTGTAAAAAAAAAAACAGGTGTAAAGAGGTGAAGGGAGAGGAAAAGGAGGGATAGCAGCAAAGAAAATAAAAGCTAGGAGGCAAGACAGAGGAGTGCTAGCAGGGATGTCATCCGCAACAAAAAAGGAGTGCAACCGTGATCTCCCAGCAGAAATGCATGGGAGTCGTGTTTCCAAACTCCAAACTTTTGTCCAAACTGTAAGCTTAGAAGTCTTAGACATACGGAGTCCTGAGGAGACAAACTCGAATGATTCTGAGCAAACTTGGACACAGAAATCTTTTTAAATGCTTTTGACATCAGCAGTTTCTGGTGGATTCACAAACACTTCAGGGATGTCACTCCGCACCCCTCGCCATCTTCCCAACCGTTCTCCACAAATAATAAAAACACAAACGGCAACAGGTTTCATTCCGTATCGTCGCACCTCGCGAGACCTTTGGATCTGCCGCCGGTTCCAGATTGGGTTTTCAAAAATCATGTAGCATCCCATTAATAAATCATAGGACACTTCAAGCTCTATTGGAGGCACTGTGCGCTGTGGCACTCCAAAAGGATTAACTGATAGGCTTCGTCAGTGGGAAAAGGCATCGAGTGGTGCTGGCACGCTCTTAATAGCTTAATTTTGATGTGCGCTTGTTTGTCTGTTTACTCCCGTAATAAGATAAGTGGATCTGAAATTCTGCTGTAACAGAAATGACTGTACAGTACATGAATGAAACATTAGCGTGTTCTGCCTCAGCTCCATTGAGAGGGTGACAGTTCTGAATATCTTTTGCCCCTGGGCTTATTCAAATAGCTGAGTGTATGTATGTGTGAGAAAAAGAGAAAAACCAGGCTCATTCCTATGTGCATTCCTGTGTGTATGTGTCCTACGTGTTCCTAAGTGTAAAGTTAGTATATGTGCGTGTGCCTATGCATGTGTGTATGTGTTGTATGGTTGTACTGTATGTCCTTATATAAGTCACCATGAATGTACATACAATCTGTAGCCACTTTATTGGGTAAGAAACGCTCCAGAGGAATCTTGGTTTATGCTGCCTTGATGGTATCACTTCCTAAAGATTCTTCCCGTTCCACCTCATCCCAAAGGTCTCTATTGGGTTGAGTTGTGGGAACTGAACTAATAATCACTGTCATGTTGCTGGAACCATCTTGAGATGGGACTTGCTTCATGATACAATGCATTACACTGCTGGAAGCATTCACTTGAAAAAGGGTAGACTGTGGCCAGGAGGGGATGCACCTGGTCTGCTACAATGCTGATGATCAGTTCGTACTATGGAGCCTATACCTATACCTAATAAAGTGGACCCTGAGTGCATTATATCTCTAATTTGTGTTAGGGAATCCTGGTCGGCCTCCTATGGATACGTACGAGCCGGGGCTGAGTGGGAAAAAAACAGACTAGCGAGATACACCAATGGGCTCTGCTCTTAGAATCCCATTCTTTAAATTGCTGGTAAAAAAACAACGGTATTTTGTATATTTGTTAGCTTGTTATGATATTGGCTGTGTCAGCTTTTGCACAGCATTTCCACGATCAGGAAACTATAAAATTACAAGAATCAATACACTTATACTTACAGTTATGCTAAAAGACACATAGAAAAACTAGTAGCAATGCTAGCCAGTCACCAGTTAAAAACGTAGTCAACTTCCAGTGGGAAATTAAATTAGGCATCAGGAAGTCATTATTTCTCAGTAACTGTTTATGATTTGTTTGTTTCTCTTGTGTGAATTATATTAACTGTGTCCTTGAAAAGCACTCCGTGACATAATTGTTTTGCTATTCAGTCAAGAACACTCTCGTCCTGAAGATTAAGCCATTATGGTGTGAACGGTTGCATAGTTGTTTTTGGCGGTACAGGCTCTGCTCTGTAGGTTTCTCCTCATATGAATCCACACAGCATGCTAAAGATTCAGCGGGGGGCACAATCAGCTCTCCCGGGGGTTTACAGAACAGAAGCCAGCACAAACACATCATATCGCATATCCATAATTTCAAGAGACAAGCCTACAGAAACATACCGTTGTAAGTATATTGATTAACAAGGAACCAGACAGGAGGGGGATGGGGCTGGTGGAGGAGTAAGCAGCAGAACAGCAACAGCAGAGTGGCAGGTGGGAACCGGATGAATGAGGATCTGACAGATTAAATGGACCGCCATGTTTGAAGTGCCGTGATTGGTGTTTGTTTGGATCAGCTGACGATCAACTGATGTGGCGCGCATGACTTGCGTGTCCTGCCTGAACGAATGCGATGCTTCGTTAAGCGTCCCATCGATAAATGTGACTTGATTGTTAGTCCAACAATTTAGCAGATTAGTTAGCGGTAATGCCGTGACTGGTTTTGCCTTTCAGACTTTGAGGAATGACATGTTCAAAGGAACCTGTCTCCGTCTTTCTGGCTCTGTTTATCTATGAGCCTTGCCAGCTCTCTCTCTGATCTTTTACTGACAGTGAAGGTACACTATCTAAAACAAGCACAGATCCTATACTGGCCCACGGCGCGTGTTGAATTTAGTTCAATTCAATGCAAATGTTAAAGTTCGTAGGGCAGCAGAAGATGTTTTCAAGTTACTGTATGCAAATCCAAGTTTCATTTTTTTTTTTTTAGCTTCACTCTATCTTTAGGCTAGATAAATCCATCCTGATATTTGTCTTTTTAGATGCACAAGCTGACATGACTAATCTATCTTGTTATGGTCAGTACTGGTGTTCTTAACCTTTATCTTTGCTTTCAGTTTTAATTATAAATGCTCATTGGAACCTATTGTGCTCAATTGGTTTGCACACAATTATCCATAACATCTTGCACATATTGAACAATAAGCCCTGTAATATGGTGAGTCCATCATGAATAATGTGGAGATTCCTTAATTATATAAAGCATACCATCTTGAGGTGGAATATCTGTTGTTCCCCTGTGTTTTGCTTATTGGCTACTGTTGACTACAGCTAATAGTCTGCATTAAATAGGCAACAAAAAACATAAAGAAGCAAAGATGTGACAACCAATTACTATGCTATTCTATGAGCGGGGCACAGGATAATCTGCCCCCAACCAGACAGGAGGACACTGAAAGAACTGCATTATGACTCAAGTGGCATTTGCCAACTTCCAGACACAAGGCTGTGTGTGTGTGTGTGTGTGTGTGTGTGTGTGTGTGTGTGTGTGTGTGTGTGTGTGTGTTCATTCTAATTGATCTGCAGTGACTTGTGAGGGCTATTTTTGCTCCTGGGGAATTAATCAGCCTTCAATAAGGGAGCCTGAGAGTGTCCCCCTAAGGCGAGATCACCCACACCCTACACACACACACACACACACCACATGCACAAACATACATACACACACATCATAATGTGTGTGTGTGCATTTGTATGAAATAAATGTCTGCAGTATGGAATTATTTTAAATTGTAGACAGAAAGCAGCCCAACAGCTATGTGTCATGTTTGCAGTACAAGTAATTAAAGGGGCAGCAGCAATAGAGCTGCTTTCAATATTACTGTAGACTAATGGAAAGGTATTTATTTTTATATTTTAGTTTTTGAACTCAGTAACAATGACAAAGACTATCCATTTTCAAAGGCTATAAATGCTGCTAGTCTGATTTCGACAAAACTGGGGATGATGACATGTTTACTGTTGCCTGTCATTTGGCTTCTCAACGATTCTTCCCCGTCTGTATGATTACATGAACACAAGATATTCACCAATATAGTTTTTCTCAAAAACTGGGATATGGATTCATTTTGACCACCAAAGCATGTACTGTAGCAATTCTGGCAAATGCAAGGAACGCGACAATCCTTGTTTAGTGTAATGGTTTTTCTAGTTTTCTTTTACTCCAGAGCACATCTGGGAACCGGCTTGACTCCCCACAATGAGACATCACATTTCACTGTCAACATAGCTTGCTGGAATTAATCGTGAAGCTGTTGATTTGTAAGCTGCATTAGGTTTGATGAGGGACCACCACGTATGGCAGCAGACACCACAGCTCCGCATGCGTCTAATCGCAACAGCAAGACGGGCCCACGACTACGAGTCGAATGGAGTTCTGGATATGTTCATTTGGAAGAGGAGGGGAGTTTCAGAAACTTGTTAAGCCGTTTCTGCTGTGTAATGGTTTCTAGTGCTGTTCATCGACAAGCATGAGGTGGTCTGAAGAGACCCGGGGGATGATGTCACAAGATACTGAAGCTCCTTCTCTGTGTCTCTTATCTCATCTTCTCAAGTTGATCAAACTTAGCACGCATCAAATGTGCATTAATGTGCTCCCTGCCTACTCTAAAAAAGTGAGTTAACACAGTATATTTGACAATGATATATGTTAAAATAATCTGACGTAGGTTATGTTTAAAGGGGCATTTCATCACAGTACTATTTTGTTCAAGTAAATATGACTAAGGTCTTTAGTTCATTTGTTTGAACTGTTTTTACTTCAACTTCTATAGCTTAATTACTTGAAAACCAGATTTTTCCAACCATATCCCATGCTGAACCCTAGTTCAGTGGACTGTGGAAGACATCAACTAAATGGACAATTACATAACTTGAATGAACAGCTTTGGATTTTTTAAGTGTTTCTTAAGGTTACAAATAAAAGATATCGCAGGCCTGGCGGCTCAAGACAACGTGCCCAGTAGCAGGCTTTTCCATACACGGTTAAACAACAAAACCGCATCCGTGCCTCCTCCTGGGATTATTAGAGCCCCATATACCTAGGTGGCAGGCCTGACCAAAGCATGTGACGCGCCGTCTTGCCGGCACTGCCTCGGTTCTCTCCGGGAGGTCGGCCTCGGTCGGCGTTAAGCAAACAATAACGCATCCCTTTTAGACGCATCAGTTTAATTGCTCTGTCTCCGCGGGCTGACATTTCCAAACAACCTGACATGATGCCACAACTGGCTGAGGCAAAACAGACAGTTGCCATGGAGATGGGGGGGGGGGGTCCCTGTTGGAGGGAATGGGAGTTTCAGCTGGAATAGAGAAAGAGGACCTATGTGGAAGCACATGAAAAGCAAAGGATCCTGGGAGGCAGCAGCCAATAACGTTTCCCCTCATGGCTGTTGGCATGGACGTTGGCAACCCCCCAATTCAATATATGGAGGAAGATGAACAAGTGATTAACTCCTGAGCTCAACACACTGGTCGTAACTCGACTGATTGCATTTGATAAACTTGGCTTAATTGTGCCTCTGGGCTGTATTATGTCATCAAAAGTTGACATGTGGGGGGTGTGGGCGTGCAATTGATTGTGTATGAAAGAGCATGTTAAGCTAGGCAGGGAGACGCACAAAATATGCTAAAATAAACACTCACTTCACGGTAACTGAAAAGCATGAATCGGGGATTCATTAGCTGAGTTCATTTTGTATGCATATATATCTTATTATACCTAGAGAATTAAAAAAAGATAAATGGGCCTTTTCCGGAAAAGTTTTAATTAAGTCTGATGACTATCAAGGTCAATTAACTTGCAATTTTATCAGCGCAGGAAGTGGATTTTCCACAAAATTAGAAAAAACTTTTCTCCCCTACAAAAAGTCTCCATTCTCTCTTATAAGGAAGTATTTGAGAATAGATAATCAATAACTAATGAGCTATAGTTTAAATTTACTTGATTGAATCCAACTAATTTCTATACACCTTCAACCAGCAGCACCCTTCTCAGCTTTTCCTTTACCAAGTTCATACACTTTATGGCAAAGAGAAAGTTAGCAGAAAAGGAATGATAATAACAAAAGGAACGACAGAAGAAGGGAAAAAATCTTTGTTTCTAGGCCTTACGGTTCAGGAGTTATTGGCCAAACCGCTATGTTGCTTGTTATAGCGCCACCATCTGGCTGATCAGTTTTTTTTTGTGGTGGTAGGGCAAATTTGAAACCTATGCACCAAATTTGCTGACTCTAGGACTTGTGCTCTCTTAGGTACACATCAGTCTAAGGAAGAAAAAGAAGAAGAATCCTAACAAAAACAACGGGGTTCCAGCACCTGCAGCGCTTTGGACCCCTAATAAACAAACTCTAATCTTGTTTACCTGCAGCGCCCGACGGAGCACAGCGCGATGGGGTCTCCCACCACAGCCACCAGGGACTGGGCTCGGGTGATGGCCGTGTTGAGCAGCTTGTAGTTGGACAGGAAGCCGTAGTCCAGGTCCTCCGTCGAGTCCTCCACCAGCTGCTCTTTGCGCTTGATGGCCGTCTGCTTGTGCTTGCAGGTGTGCCGCGTCCGCACCGTGCTCAGGAACAGCACCCGGAACTGTTTACCTGGAGACGGATGTTGGAGACCCTTATATAAGCCGGCAACAACTCATTGATTTTTCACCCTCATTTTCAATAGTCTTGTTTTGAGAGACGACTGTGAATACAAGAAAATGCGTTCTGCGGGGGGGAAAAAAAAAACAGAACAAAAGAAACATACGAAATCAAGTAGGGGCCATCTTCCAAACTTGAATTTAACTTTTCCATTTTCGCTCATTTAGAAACACGGGGGGAGGAACAGGAAGGCTCGACTTTATTAAATAACACCCAAGGAGCTATTAAGGGCTATTAGCGTTAAGTGCTGCAATCATTTGATTCATAGTTGACTCATTTGACTCTTTCAGCCATAAGCTCGCTATGAAAGCTAAACTCCAAAGCTACAAAAACGCCTCATAAACCGATGGGTAAAACTCACTAAATAGAAAAGGATGAGTCGTAACGTAATGCTTTTTGTCTTCTCTACGCTGGACTCCGGGGGCTGTTGGTGGACCACGAAGCCACACATCATCCATCTGTGTGTTGAATTCAGAATCTAAGCACTAACTGGAGAGCAGTTTGCCCCTGTGTGTGTGTGTGTGTGCGTGCGTTACGTGTGTGCGATTAACGAGGGAGTTAACGAGCTGTGGAAAGCAGCTGGATGCAATGCCACTGGGAGCGACTACTGGAGCAGAGGAGGAGAGAAAACCTGAAACGCACTTCTTTTTATACCGGGGGGGGTGGGGCCTGACCGATGTGATTTTTTGTGGGTGTGATATCCGATACCGAGAAATGCCGATGGCTAATCTAACGCTTTTTCCCCTCTCACCTTGGACGTTGAGCACCCGCTCCACGCTGACCTCGTGCATCCTCTTCTTCCGGAGCTCGGCGCGGATGCGGAACACCTGGTCGGCGTAGGGCGACACCACGCCGATGCTGCCCTCGTCCAGCTTGCCCCAGGCCACCGGCCACTTCTTGCGCATCTCCTCCACTCGCTCCACGATCTCGAACACCTGGGGGGGGGGGGGGGGGGGCGGAGGAGCGGGGAGAGGGGGTCACAGTGAGACTTAAATATGTAGAAATCCTAATGAAAATCAGCCTGTGTGTTACATTTTCCCACTTGATAGTAGGGCTGGGCGATATGGACCAAAAATCGTATCTCGGTATTTTTAGGCTGAATGGCGATACACGATATATATCTCGGTATTTTCTACAAAGTGGGCTAAATGTTCAGTTGTAAGTCAAAGCCACATGTGAGATGTCACAAGCACTTTTATTAAAACAAGACTGTGATCAAAATAAAATGCAAAGACAGGGTTTCCTTCCCCGTTTTAGAACAGTCTGGTAAGTTCAGAAAATGACATCACTTTACTGTAATGCAGCCTTTAAAACCAGGAAAACACACTTATGCCATATCACGATATTACGATATCCAAAATCTAAGACGATATCTAGTTTCATATCACGATATCGATATAATATTGATATATCGCCCAGCCCTACTTGATAGGAAAGCAATTTGCTCTGTAGCTTGCCATGTCCAACTGCATCACAATCACAATGACACGGCTTGATTAAGTTTCAATCAGTTCCTAGGTGTGCTTTGGTGTGTCACAGAGGTACCTTTGTGCTTCATGGGAGTGTGTGAAAGTGTTAACACTGGCCTAGATATCAGTTATTAAAACCAGTGGTTGATATTTTGAATCCCTATTGTTGTGTTCTTTTTGTCAGCTGAGTTGTTTTCCCATTTCTCTTCAAAAGGTTTAGCCTCCTGACGGGGACTTTGAACTGTCATGGAGCTATTGTCTTCCGCTCCAAGCTAAGCCCATCAAAGAGGCTTCCGGCAGACAAACAAATGGACACACTTTTCTTCCGAGGCGTTTTTTAATTCCGCCGGCTTATGATAATGTTGCTAACATTTTGACACGGGTTGCCGAATCAGAGGGGGGGGTGAGGTAATTCGTCTGGCACCGCTGACAGTTTGGGAACGAAAGCGAAAAAGCAGCCACGGTTTAATTGGTTGGGATCTGTCAGCCGGGGGTGGGGGGTGGGGGGTGGGGTTAGGGGTCAGGCACGGCCGATGACCACGACCGAGTGGAACCGGAGAGGAACCAATCAGGGGCTGGGCCTGTCAGTGAATCATGCATCATAGGTGTCAAATGCAGCCCTTAGATGGTCTCCTAATTGAGTGTATGGGTTTCATCTTCAATTATGATAGTGACTGAGGCTAAATAAACAGCGCTGCTCGGTTTTGGATGATCATAATTCAGACTTCAGACGTCAACCAAACTCAACTGAATGAACTAAATTGAATTCCATTTCCTTATTACAAAGAAGAAATATTTAAGGCAACGCTAGATGAATGTAGTGTTAATAAAAACCTGTTGCAAATATACTATTCTTGACTCAAAGATGCAATAACCTAAACTCAAGCTTACAGGTTCAATTCCTCTTGAAAGAGAGTACTGGTGCCATTTAGAGTTGTAGCCCATTCACTACTGTCCATGTCTAGTTAACATTTCCCCACACATTTTGCAACGGACGCCACATGTAATTAGATTTTTTTCACATTTTCACAGTTTTCTGGTGTCAAACCTAGCTTGAAATTAACTGCTGTCCCAGCTGACAGACGCCCTAAACAAAAACACACGAATGTGACAATAAAGTTAGTAAGGCGACATGTTTATTTTTTTCCTGGTGGACACTTCCATTTCTTCTGGTAGCTGTCTGGTGATTAACGGCAAGCAGAGCGTAACGTAATACACGCGCCGATTGAAAACACTAACGAACAAACAGAAATTTTGACAAAACCAAATTAAGGCTTCGATGTTTACTGTGATGGATTATGAAGCTCGGGCAATTTTCGAGTCTGTGGAAGTTGTTTTTCATATGGTGCAAAAAGAAATGGCAGCAAATGGCCTCCTCTCTCCAACTGTGCTGACTGTGTGCAGACAAACCAGGAAGAACGGAACGGAGAGAGGCAACCAAGATGATTGGCACAAACTTCAAACAACACTGGTGTTATCTTTTAACCTCTGGCTGTGCACCCGTTCTTCTTTCAAGCACGGGGGGGGGGGGGGAGTGCTAAATCCCGGTTGCCTTATGTAAATGAGGGGAAGATTCCTTTAATCGGTACCTCGGCGTTGTTGTAGTAGGCAGTGCTGTTCTTCTCCTGGACGTCCTCTCCTCTGGCCGTGAAGAAGGTCAGAGGGTAGAAGTCCTTGTGGGAGGGCTGCTTCCCGCTCGCCATCAGCTTCCCATCATAAAACAACTCTGACGTGTAGCTGGGGGAGGAAGAGGTTGGACGAGGAAGGGGAGCAGAGAAAGAAGCGGGGTGGGCAAGAGGATGAGGGAGCAGGAAGAGAGTGGAGAATGTTGGTGAAATGATATTTACCAGAACTTTGAAATCATTTAAACCTCTGGAGAACTGATAAACCTCGACTTTTGAGTATCATCTCTCTACACAGTAACTGTTTCTCTCTCTCTCCTCCTTTCATGTGCACCTTCTCCACGAGCTCTTCTCCTTCACCTAACTTTGCCTCTCTCCTCTGCCTCTAGGCCCCTCCCCCCTCCCACGCCTCCCACACCTACTTGATGATAGCTTCGTGGGAGCGGTAGTTCTCGCAGAGCAGGATGCGGCAGGGGAACTCGGGCGGGTAGTGCTCGTACAGGCGGTCCAGCAGCGACACGTGCAGGTTGCGCTCCCGCGCGAACTCGCTGTACACGAACGGACTGAGCTGCGGGTTGAGAGAGAGAGAGAGAGAGAGAGAGAAAGAGAAAGAGAGAGAGAAAGAGGGAGAGAGAGAGACAGATGAACAGCCGTTCTCTCACATTATTCTCCCTTTGAGTACCACTTGATTTCTCTCATCTTGAAAGTGAAACAAAAAGGCTGAAAAGGTTTATTGTGTTTGAGTGAATCAAGTATCAAGTCACTGACACCAACACTTGAAATACTCAAAAGCCGTTTCAATATGTATTTTGCTTTTGTCAGACATTAGCGAGCATGATATATGGCCACCATTTCACACTTATCACATGGTCCAAGTGTCCTTTGCACACCCGCCCACCCACGCAGTCTCAATTACCTTTTCCCTTTTGACTATTTCTGTGCACTTGACGGCATTTTATATTTAGTTTGAATCCTAATTTGAGCTCGCCAGTGGGAAAGGGTCAGCCAGCTTTAATGAGGCCCCACACAGTCAATAAGAAAGCAGACGGTCAATAGAGGCCTTGGCCCTCATTCACTATTCAACAGCTTCTTCCGACCGCTCAATGGAGAAGATAAACCATTACAGGGAGAGCAGACAGGAGAGACTGAGGGGGGAAAGGGACAAAGAAAAGAAGCTCTCCCTCCTTGGGCCACGGAGTGACTGGGAGCAGATGCAGGG
This sequence comes from Centroberyx affinis, assembly GCF_046629955.1. Lineage (NCBI taxonomy): Eukaryota > Metazoa > Chordata > Actinopteri > Beryciformes > Berycidae > Centroberyx > Centroberyx affinis. Next base: position 45,063 of record NW_027282112.1, on the reverse strand, counting down.
AGGGAGAGAAAGAGCCTGAGACAGACAGATAGACAGGCTGGAGATTGTGTTGTTAATTCCCTTTTCTTTCTTTTTTTTTAGCTTTTCTCCTAGAAACAGCGGGGAGAGACGAAGTAATTAAAACAATTATTGCATGGCAGACTCCTGTCTCGTCTTTATCCGCTGGCCGTTGGTAATCCTGCTCAGACCGGGGGGGGGGGGGAAACGCGGGGAAGGAGGAAAATAAGGCTTTCATTCGGAGTGTCGGCTTAGAAAGCTTGACTGACGTTGAGTTTATGTTTGTTATCTGTGGCTGGAGCGTTCTCGAAAAGGCGGGAGCTCTGCCGCCGCTGTCGTCCGTTCTTTTGTGCCAGAGGTAAGGTAAGAATGGGGTCTAATCCGCGGGTAAGTGCAAAATGGAGTTGCTGCTTTTACTTGATGTCACAGCTAGTATCTGCGGCCATGTTGAGTCTGTCCTGCCAAGTGGTCGGTTCGGTTCAATTTGGGACACAAGCGAAAGTCTGCAAGCCTTTGACAGAGTGAACTAAAGACCCCGCAAGGCTCTTTCATACAATCTGATGATTCTTGAATAAGGAGAGAATACTAAGGAAGCCCTGACAGAATCAATAATGTCAATTAAGTCTCAACTGAACCGATGCTTTAGCTAAGCTTTGGGGGTTCTTACCTGCATGTGGTCCCCGGCCAGCACGATGCGGGTGGTCTTGCTAGCCAGAGCGAAAGGCATGATGGTTTCACACTCCATGGCCTGGGCCGCCTCATCCAATAGGATGTGAGTGAACAGGCCTGCAAAAACAGAAACCAACATCAGGTCAGTGAATATGACTTTAAATCAATGCAGAATGTATGCAACTTTACTGCCCCGAAAAGTGTACGCTTGACTTGACTCCGAAGCTGGAATCCAATATCAAGCTCATGCAAATGATCAGACTAAAGCCTAGGTCACACTACCCGATTCTGTCATTCAAAAACATTTTCCCATTCAATCAAACAGATAATCTTTCTTTATGAGGTTTTGTTATTGATGTCTATATTATTAATGGCTTCCATGTCAACTCACAATTCGAGTTTGCCTATAGGTAGAAAGGGGGGTTGAAAAATACCACATTAAATCACCTTAATTAAAAGCACAAGGTTATGATGGCGATTCATACTGGCACATCAATGAACATTATTTTGCTCGCCGAGAGCATTAAGACCTTGCGCCTGTCAATCCTGCACCTTCCTCTCAATCTCTCCCTCTCTCTTTTCTCTCTTCCTCTTGCAACCAGCCCCCGCGCACCAAAGCCAGGGTTTTTTTTTGTGGACGTTTTTTTTTTTTTTTGAAAGGGCTGGAACAGTAGCATAACCCTGATTTAAAAAAGCTCAAACGGCGCTCGGCTGGTACGAGGGGATGGGGATGAAACGGCATGGCAAATGAGCGCCGGAGCGGAGGAGCTGCGAGGGGAGAGAGAGAGAGGGAGAGAGGGAGAGAGGGAGAGAGGGAGAGAGAGAGAGAGAGAGAGAGAGAGAGAGAGAGAGAGAGAGAGAGAGAGAGAGAGAGAGAGAGAGAGAGAGAGAGAGAGAGAGAGAGAGAGAGAGAGAGAGAGAGAGAGGTTGAATAACAACCAGCCGAACAGCCTCTGAAGCCCCCAACACCATTTCCACAGCAAACGTATGCGCAGATATGAAATGTGACGGTTGGAGGGAAAGGAGAAAAAAAAAAAGGCAGGGCTGTCAAAAAGTAAACAAACAGCACAAACACGGGCTGGCGAGGAAAAGAGGTGGAGCGCAACATTCTCTCCTTCGCATCTGCCTTTGAACAGATGCCTGCAACATGTATTGACTTTTCCCCAACTATAAAGCCTCAAACCAGTGTTCCCTCATAGCTGTGTGTGCACCACATTGAGGGGATATGGTCCTGATAAAAAGGGATATTGTTCTACATATACATATTTCACGCCCTTTTTTTCCCCCTTTAAAAATCAGAGCCACAAGTCATGAACTGAGCTCCGATTTTCATTTTCAAAGCGTCTTTAACTCTCTTTGGGCAAATCAGAACGGTGAGGACTGAACCCAGATGATGTTTTTTAATTAAAATGAGAGGAAAATTGTTGGACATGAAAAAAAAAAACAAAAGTAGAGCGCAACACGCGTACTTAAAAAAATCAAGCGCTTGGGTAATGAAAAGTGTGTAATGCAGGGTGAAAGCCCAAGCTGCTCACGTTGGCTCAGAACAGTGATATGTTTGAGTTGGTTTATGGCACTGACATATTAGAGGGAACATCACTTGGTACTATATCTTTAAAAAAAAAAATCTGTGTAAGGTGTGTAAGCCTGCTTTTTTTTCCCCTATGTTTTTTCTGTTTTCTGTTTTTTCTGTCACTGCATAGAATATGAATTACTCCACAATGCAGTTGAGGGACTTGACATCATGTAAATGCGCTGTATGTTCAAGCCCCTTATGTCACATGGTGAATTATTGAAGCCAGGCACTTTTGCTGACCTCTCCCATACATCGTAGCCTATAGCAGAGCCTACCCGCTGTTTTACTTCGATCCTAATGAATACGCAACGGCCGAATAATGCTCAGAAATGATGTACACGGGTCATTACAAATGGGAATGTTTCCCCGGGCAGGGAAATAGAGATTAGGGGGGGAGAGGGGGGAGGGGGGCGAAGAGATGGTCTTTATGAGCGCGAGCAGACAGACAGAGAGGCGGACGTGAAGGAACGTGGCGCTTAATGGTTCACCGGGGACCGAGCCGGGGCCGCCTTGGGGGCCCTTTCTACGAACCAGAGGTCCAAATTACATTTCTGTGGCTGCTATCCGTCATTGGGGCTAATGATGATGGTGGAATTTGGACGGAGCGGCGGCGGGAGGTAGAGAGGAGGAGGGGAGGGATAATAAGCAGAGGTGAAAGAGATCAGAGAGGGAGGGGTGTTGGGGGGGGGAGTGATTTGGAGGCGGGGAGACAAATTATTTAATGGTTTAAAAAGGCAGTTTCTTCATATCGTACACCCAGACTCTCACATTCCCCCCTTCTCTCGTCTCTTTTTACCCATTTTCACGCCACAATAGTGACCTGGGAGTCCAGAGTCAGTGTGAAAAGCTCGATCCAGGTAAGTCAACCCTATAAAACCACCTCGGTCGAGATCCGCTCCGTCGCGGGACTTTCGGGGGACATTCATACCTATGGAAAGGAAGGGCTGGGAATCCAACCTGGGACAGTTCTGACCACTGAGCCACCGTACCATCCTAGGTCATGTGTGAAAGGGGTGTTACAGTCTCTCCGCCACACACACACACACACACTTCCACACCTTCCAGATCCCATATCTAGGCCGTAAAGAAAGGAGGCGAATCACCAGACCAGACATAAAAAAAAAAAAGAGAGAAGATAACAGCCTCGCCGTCCCGTTCGTTGGGGGGGGGGCTACCTGTGTGTTCGGGGGCGGGAGATTTGTTATCGCTGCTAAGTAGACGCGCCGGCTCCCAGTCGCCCCGTTTCCCGGCGATTTTCATCAGAGTTTCCAAAACGCCGGGAGAGCGGGGGAGACGTGAGACGCGGGGAGGAGGGCTAACGATGTAAAAAGTACATTAGAAAACAGGCAGATGGTGTTCCTAAGCAACAGACAAAAAGCCCCCCTCCGCTGACGCATTAGGAGTCGGTTATTAGCCGGCGCTGACAAATTGGGTTTGTTTTTTTTACACGACTTAAATGAGTTCCGTCCTTCTCTAAACGGTGGGGCTCCTGCCAGGACCGGATATCGGAGTCACTGGGGGATGACCAAGACCATGAAGTACAGGCATCTGTGGGGCGTTGGGGGCTGTGTGTGTGTATGATTGTAGGCTCTTGAGTGCCTCCACGTGTGTGTATGTTTAGGTGTGTCAATTCTGTTTGTGTGTGTGAGCAGACGGTCGCGTTTTACCGCGATACATTTAAGGCATTGAGCTGAAGCTTTTATCCAGAGCGATTTTGACAGATGAGTGTCTTGCTCAAGGACACTTCGGCAGGACACGGGGCTGTTGCGGGGGGATCTGTGGGGACCTAAACCCCCCCCCCCCAAAAAAAACCCTAGTCAGAACTGGCAGAAGTAACGCCAACTATCCGTCCATCCGTCCGCCTGACTCACCGGGCTCCAGGTCGAGCTGGCAGAGGTACTGGGAGGTGCTGAGGGTGACCACCACCACGCGGTGCCTGAGGATGTCGTCCCTCTTGGGCATCTGGAAAGTGAACTGTGTGCCGGAAATGAGACAGTACTGCTGGACCACCGGGTGGACCGTCTTCACCCAGCGGTTCCTGAAGTATACCCTGTAGAGAGAGGAGAGAAACGCATATCATTCTCTCGACATATTCCGTTGTTACACCTCAGGTCACCGGCCGCCGGCTGGATCCGTTCCTTTATGGATTGGCGGGTTCGGGATATCGGCCGGTCTCATTTCCACAGATGCTTAGAGGGTCTTTATTCTTGACTGAGCCCACCGAGCCCGAGGGAGACCGGAGGGCCCGATATGGTGATTACGGAGGGATTCACACCGGAACCCTTCGGTATCAAGACTGTCCACTCATGTGAAACAAGTCATTTGTTCAGCCCCTACAGTCCCTGGGCTGTACATATGTGTGTCTGCACACTCGAACACACACACACACACACACACATACACAGCTATCATATGAGGCTGATCTCGGAAAGACATTGCTTTCTTGTCCTCTGTGACCTCTGGGGTTGTTGAAATGTGATTAGAAGTCATTGATGCAGTGTAAAGAAGAGCAGGGGTGTGTGTGTGTGTGTGTGTCTCCAGGCGTAGCTCTAAAAGCCATACAGTTCTAGAAGTCACATCTCCCCAGTCAGCCTGATGTCTGCCACTCTCAGCGCTTCGGGGCAACAACAGCCCGGTCATTCACTAATCTCAATGTAATATGGATGGATCGCTCTGACTGCAGGCTTTACAGTGAGGCTAATCCAGTTGATGTATAGATCAGTGAGTGTCATGTGGGATGGCTCCGGGCGTGGCTGGCCCCAGCTGGCAGACGGACCGCGACCTGTGACCACGCTGAATAGGAAAGGTCGAGTCTAACTGAACATGATCTCTTTCTCTCCTTCAACAACTTTGACTCAAATACTGATATGAACCTTTTCTTCTTTTCGACAATGTTACTGCACTCGAGAAAAGTGCAAAAAAAGGCTAAAACTAATTTTGCAACGCTCCATCAAGTTGGGGTCTCGGCCACCACATCTTCCCCTTACCTGAGAGGTCTGGCGTGCGGATTGCCTGCTTCCACATATGGATGAAGGTAGTCCTTAATGTAAAGGTCAGCCGCACTGTTGGAATGGGTGCAGATCAGGACCCTGTAGAGGAAAAAAACAAAAAACAACAACATTGTAATATATCTTTTCTCATACCATTAAAGAACCAGGGCAAACTGCCCATATGAGCTGCCAGCCTGCAGTAAAGAATTTCATCTGTATTGGTGGAGAAAAAAAAAACAATCGAATTGGTGTTTCAAAGGTCAAGATGAACTTCAGGAGAAAGTGTTAATACTATCAACAGGCCCTGTCCTGGCCATGCCCATAGTAGGAAATGTAGAGTTGCTCCCATCCATGTGTGATGATGCTTATAAAAGATGGGCTGAGAGTGGTCTGAATACAATTAGCCAACTGTTTGATGGGAATATATTTAAATCTTTTTCACAACTCCAAGATAAGTTTGCCTTACCCTCGAGTGATCCATATAGATATCTACAACTTAGGTACTATATTACAAAAAAATACAGACTGGGGTAATATTAAAAGAGAACCAACCAATATAGAAACCCATTTTATACATCTGTTTTATACATTTGAACACCCTGCATCAACAAAAAAACAAATATCCCATATTTACAAAAAGCTAATGCTAGACACGTCAGATAACACCCTACATATCAAAGGACAATGGGAACTGGAGCTAAATACAATAGTGGACGATGACGCCTGGGAAAACATATGTTCTAGATGTCACAGGGGGGCTGGGAGCCAGCTATGGAAAGAATTTGATTGGAAGGTTAAAATGGGGTTCTTTAGGACACCGCTGACATCCTGCGTCTTTAAACACAATTCTACCAACAAATGCTGGAGAAACTGTGGTATAGTCGGAGACCATACTCATATATTTTGGGACTGCCCGAAAATACAGACATATTGGAAAAACGTCAAAGAAGAAATGGAGAAAATTCTGGAAACGGGCATTCCTCTGGACCCGTTATTGTTTTTATTGGAAGTGTCACCTGAACTCCTGTTTACCACAGACCAGTGTTATATACTGCATATTTTGTTGATGGCTGCAAGAAAAATAATTACTATTAATTGGATGAAGCCTAACCCTCCCACGATTGTTCAATGGCTACAAAAAGTCAACAGTTTACATGATGGAACACATGACTGCCCAGCTACAACTAAAACTGCCTATTTTTTATAAGAAAATGGTCATCAGTTATTGACTACCTTAGTTAGGAATCTTGTACTTTATTGTTTAGATGTATAATTTTTAGGTATATGTGTGTGTGTTCTACTTCTGTACGGTGTCATTTCATCTATATGTGTATGTATGTCAAGTGAAGCCCAATCTCAAGGTGATTTTGTTTTGTAATGTTAATTGCCTGTTAATGTGTGTTAATGGCAATAAAGTTAAAAAAAAAAAAAATACTATCAACAGACACTGATATCTTAACAGCATGTGAGAGATAAGGGCAATAATCCGCTTGATGCTTGGCCTTGTGCTGAAGGCGTCTGCACAGTTGGAAAAAGTCCTAATCTTTAGATTAGATTGATCAAATGCCTTTACATCAAGCGCAGCGTCGCTCGACACCCAGGTGGATAAAAAAAGCACACCATTGTGATACCGAGTTCACTTTGGCTCTGCACCTCTGCTGCAACCCGTCTCCTTTCCTTCCAGTCACACTCTACTAATGCTGTCAAATGTGAGCAGAAAAAAGCCACATAAATTATCTTTTTATTTCGCTCCACACCGGGCTTTTTTAAGGAAAAAGGCTTCATTTTTGCAAGCTTATTGAAATAGAAAACTGTGGAATATTGTCTTTTATCGTTACATGGTACATGTACAGTAACGTGGTCTATAGGCCCCCCCCGCCCATCTTAACGGTACGATGAGCAGGCGGCGCTGGTCCGGTGGAGGTCACTCCCTCTTGTCTCTGCTTTTAAAATATCTATAATTCATCCTAAACATAGAATATTAAATACAGTCAGAGGGAAATGAAGAATGAATATTGCATTCCTACACATTTTTCACAGGCTGCGTTTTTCTTTTCTTTTCTTTTTTTAATACATATACCCCCCACCACCCTTTATTAAAAAAACAAAATCCTCTGTTCGAGGGGGGGGGGGGGCGTATGTCTGAGGTATTGCATTCATTTTTCATAAGAACCAGAGAAGCGTTTGTGCTTATCCTACACCGCTTTCCTTCTAAAGCGAGAAACGGCATAATTTCCTGCGGGTATTCTCCGCACGGCAAGGGGGGGGGGGGTCTCACTAACGATGAAAAATGCAAAAGGGTGAAGAATCTTGCCGTGTCGTATTCTTACACACCAAATGTCCCGCCCAGTGCGGTGCCATAACTTGATTGATCGAATTATAGTCCCGCTGAATGCTCATTCTGGTCCAGGACAAATAGCTCAATCGCAAATGACGCAAATTCATCCAAATGACCGGCACACTTTGCCTTCACTGAGAGCGGATGCAGCACACTAACACAAGCCCTAACACACACACACACACAGATCCCAGCTTGACACTTTGCAGCTGAACGTTTTCTTCAAACTTGAAATGTCAAACCCAAGGCTGCCAATGCCCCGGAGCAAAAAAAAAAAAAAAAAAAAACAGAGGCCACTGCTGGCCCGGCACCCCCCGCTGCCTCTGCCGCGCCCTTTGACTGACCTCCCTCCCCATCTGAAGCATTTGTGCGGCTCATGCCAATTTGATGCACACACACACACACACACACACCTACCCGCATACCCCCGCTCGACATCCACATCCCCCTTTCCTTCCCTACCCTACACACACACACACAACACCCTGGTTAAAATTTCCAGATGGAGAGGGGAAAAGGCTGGGAAATATTTGGAAGGAAAATTAATGAGTAACGCTGTGCCTTTAAGCCTCCGACTGCTTCGGTTAAGCTGCTTTGTGGCTACCAGTAGACGACTGTGGTTATACTGGGCAGCTCCCAGGTGTGTGTGTGTGTGTGTGGAGCTGTATGAATATGAAGCAGAGTGCCCTTGGAAAAGAGCGAATAAAGGTTAAAGGGGAGGTAAGTAATGTTTTTACTGTCCCAAAGCACAAAATTAGCATAATGTGTCTTGCAGGGGTTTGATAGATTGTTCGGGGTTGTTGATAACTACCGATGACTCAACAATTACGTCACAGGTGCTGAGATTTCTGGCTTTCAAAACTCACTTTCCAGCCTGTACTCTTGTTTTCGGAACAAAAAAACTCCCAACCTTGGCAGTTCAAGACACTCCAGAAATCTCTCCCCCTGCCTACTCCACCTCGCATTTTCAACACACACACACGCTGTCTTTCCCTTAAAAAAAACAGGAAAAAAAAACCCACCACACACTCATGCACACACACACACACACAGACCTGCTGTGGTCCTGGCGGAGGATGTGCTTGACGGCCTGTGCCAGGGTGAAGGTCTTGCCGGTGCCGTAGGGCCCGATGATGAGGACGGGGGGCAGGGGGATGGTGACGGGCGTGGTGATGGCCAGGATGGCCTCTTTCTGCTTGGCGTTCAGACGGGGGTCCAGCTGCTCGTCCCATTGCCTGAGGGAGGGGGGGGGGGGGGGGGGCAGAGAGAGAGAGAGAGAGAGAGAGGAGGGTGATATTAGAAGAGCGACGTCAACTTTTAACGGAGAACGAGACGGATTCCGCTTCTTTCGGCTTGCCGTTTCGATGAAATATTGCCTTATAATCAAGTAACGGCTTTGAACGTGAGAGTCTCCTAATCTAATTAACTGCAGTGCTAGAGAGAGAGTGAGAGACAGAGTGAGAGAGAGAGAGAAGATAAAGAAATTCTCGCACAATGTCACACACGCATCCGCACACAAGCGTCAACTCGAAATGAGAAACAATTAATGAGGTGTGATCTGGGGAAAAAGGCTTGGGTGGGTGGAGGGGGGGGGGCTAGGGAAAAGAAGGGAGAAATGATGGGGAAGAAGAGTGGGAGGGCGGAGAAAAGAGTAAAGAGTTCATACGCTGAGGTCAGCAGCCAAAACACACCATGAAGACGAGTGTGTATGGGTTAATAAATGGGGCTTTTGTTTGTGTGTTTGTGGGTGGGTGGGATGGATGCACATTATGGGAGTACATACACATGCTTGTGGAAGTGGGATGCGTCATGCATGTAGCACTTGTGTGTGTGTGTGTGTGTGTGTGTGTGTGTTTGTCTCTTTGCATCACTGTCCTCATTAGGGAGACCACATCCGCTAAAGCTGTGAATCCAGCAGCACCGATTGATTGAGCTCCAACTGAGACGTACTTGGGGGCAGAGAGATATCTGTCAGTGTGTGTGTGCGTGTGTGTGTGTGCTTTCATAGCAGGGATGGGTGGATGGGATCAAGGGGTACTGTCGGGAGTGAAGAATTAACTCTTCATACGCCAATTATACTTCATTTTCCCCAACAAGTACAGCCAAGAGCAAGAAAAACAAACAAATTGATAACCTTCTCTGAACTCTAGATCAATATATCGCGTTTCTCCTTCAATTAGTAAGAGAAGCAACTTAATGTGGGTGTTTGGTCAATGTTGTGTGCGGTAACATTTTGTTCAGGCTGCACCCCAACATTAACATGACTGATTAGGACGTGCTGATCATCTCATTACCCACAGGCATGAGAAGCACAGGTGCGAGTCTATTAGGCCTACACAACAAGCCTTGGTTATTTTCTACAAATTAAAAAACGCCAATCGATACTCTGCATGCAGCTTTAGAGACGCTCCCCCAACGCCTTCCTAACATACCGCTTGCATAACAAAGCATTGACCACAAAGAACTGCGGCTGAACTTCCGACTTCGACCGAACTCACTCAACACCTTCGCTTATCCAAATTCCAATTAAAACAGAAGCCCTGCAATCACGTTCTGGAGCCTAGATAACCCGCCTTGGAAACCGCGGGGGGGATTATGTTTTTTGACTCTGGCTCTCGTCGATAAAGATTACCGCCTCGCCTCCCGAACACACTGTCCGGCTTCAGAGGGAGACGTCTAAAGCTGCTGGCGTTTCAGGCCGACCCGAGGCCCAGCGAGATCCGGTCACCTCTCTTGACTTTCCTGTGGTCTTCCCTCGGTGGGGGCATCTGCTGAGCTTATTTGACGTGCGGGTATTAAAAAGGAATTTCTGTATCATAAAAGAGTGCTTAAGATTTGCGAACCGTGCGTGAGTGTGTGCGCGCGAAACTTCTACAAAAAGTATAAGAGGAAGGTGAGAACTTATATGGACTGGGGCTTTAAGGAATGGGGGACGCTGATAAGAGTTAAATGTGAAAGACTTCAGCACTGCTCTACAGTCTTGAGGAGATCTGCAAGGAGATGGGAGGTGTGTGTGTGTGTGTGTGGGTGTGTGTGCACATGGTGGAATACACACCTGTTGGGGCTCCAGGGGATGGTGGGGATGAGGCTGACATCGGGGAAAAGGATGGCATTGTCTTTGATGCGATCCAGGGCGTAGTGCATCTCACACAGCGGCAGTCTGTTCAGCTGGAACTGGAGCTCCACCTGACAGAGAGGCAACACCAGAAGTTTACTTAAACAACCAGTCAGTCAGTCAGTCAGTCAATCTACCTGCTCCTCTAGACCTATCTACATTAACTCAGTTCTTATGACATGAGCACCTGGCAGAGAGAGCACACAGTAGGTCACTTTTGGAACTTGCGGCATAACCCATTTTCAACCTGGACCCGGTTTTCCCAACACCTTCCGTCATACCGATCGATTCTGAGCAAAATCTCATCAATTGCTTCACTATAGAGCTACTCATGTCTTGCTTGCCAGGGTGTGCAGTTCTACGATACAGTCCTATAGGGCCAATAGACTCCAAAAACCAACCCCAAAGCATCTTCATCAACATATTGACGCTCACTGAGGATCCTTTAATTGCTCAAAACAAAACCTGTTTAATTATCAATTATGGGACAACTGTGAATATAGCATGCCATACTGTAAATATCCAAATAAGAACTGCAACATCTACTGGACTTGATCCTGGAATTGACCCGGGAACATCGAACAGCGGCGGTGCCAGAAACATAGCGGCCGTGCAGCATCTATGTAGGGGAAAAACTGGACTATTTAAAGCTACAAAAGCAACTTTTTTTTTTTTTGGATGAATCCCATTTCCTGTGTGGATGCAGCCAGCGGTGAGCTGGGTTGTGGCTGTCAAGCGCATTGGAAGTCACAGCAACACCAACAATGGCGGAAAGCAAGGAGAAATGAAAGAAATGAAAAGAACAGAGAAGCTTAACGTGCAACAGGCGAGACCCGTTCCAAAACACGGCGAACATTACACAGCCAAATTGTTTTGTTTTTTTAATTACAATTTGGCTGCGTTCACCGTCTGCTTCTTCAACACCTGTTGTGGCTTTCGGATGCCGGTTCCCTCAGCCTCAGACTAGATGCTGTTTCAAGGTAGACGGCTCATCAAGATGAGTGACAAGTGCTGGGGCGGAAACTTGAACAAATGAGGGGGAGGAGGGCAGGAATAACAATACACTTCCTGGTGAAAAGTTGCATAATGTTGCTTTAAGTATGCTGCATTTACCATGCCAGACACGGGTAAAAGAATAAGCATGTTATTAGCTACAAATGAAATATTTCAAAACCTATTTAACAGGTTTTTTTTTACTCCAATATCTTGGGGAAACCTTGGCCCATTTCCATTTCCATTTAAGCTCATTTTAACAGGAGCCTGGGCCAGTTGTCGGGGATCGCTAAGCTTTTGTTCCCATTGCTGGAGGGCCTTGTCATCATGAAGGCAGACAGAGGCTCCTAACAGGTACGCTGGCAATAGAGAGGAATACACGGTGCCTTTAGCGCAGGGGGAGGGAGAAACAGAGGAAGAGAGAGAGAGATAAAACGAGAGAGAAGGGCAAACAAACGGCGAGGAGAAAAGCGAGCGAGCGGGAGAGAACAAAACGGGAGAAAGCGTACACGAGACACCGAGAGAGAAAAAGTCTTTGAGATGAAAAGGGAGGGAGGAACATCAAGGCTGTTTTTGGAGCGTGGCGGGGGGGGAAAACCCACAGAGGAGATAGGGAAATGAAATTGTAGCGTCGGAAGCGCAGAAGAACGACAGATTACACTCCCACAGCGATAGGGCGAGGGCTGTTTTGATAAGCGTTCACACGGAGGCCTCGGTTTCTCCTTCAGCCGTCGTTCGGGGGGGGATTTCTCGGAAAAGCGCGATCAAAACGCGTACACACACACATACGCCTCTCCCCGGGGAGATGGCCTTCTGCCGGCGTGTAACCTTTTGTTCAAGTGCTAATCGATAGGTGAACCTTTCATCCTCGAAGGTTTGCCCCGGCTGTAGCGTCAGAGGGTGGAAATCAGGCACGAGCCGGACTCCATGGCTAACGTTTCCTGAGCTGTGGGGAAAAAAAAAAAAAAAAAAAAGCAGAGCTAAGGAGGGAGGGGGAGGAGGAGGAGGGGGGATGGACTGTCATTCACCTGCCCCCTCTCCCGTCCGGTGTCGAGCCACCCGGTCTGATCCGATATCTAGCGGTAACGGGCGGGGCGGCTTCAATGTAATCTGATGGCGACGGGGGGGGGGCGGCTGAGGTTTTGCGCGACACAGCAGACTTGAATGGAGGGAAAAGGGCACTTCCTAGTGTGCCGTAATTAAGTCCTTGGGCAGAGCGAGGAAGGCCGCCATACAATTTTAATCTCGTTGTTATGGAAATCGGTTCATGTGTGCTTAGCGCCGAGTCTACGCCAAACGTTATCAAATATCCTGTGTAACAGCCAAATTTCTACTCATTTCTACTATCAATTCAAGATCTATGATATCTCCAAAAAATGTCAAAACCTTGAACAAAGTCTTTTCTTTTTTGAAGGCTGTTTAAATATTTGTATCAAACATGCTTCATAATTTAGGATCGACTATTCAAATCTACTTAGTCAATCAATTACCAAAGAGAATAAAATTAGAAGACAACACCTGCAGATTGTTCATACTAAATATCCATTCGAAAAGAGACCCGACTCGTGCCAAACCATGTACAATGTTTTCTCTTGTCCCTCGGTGCAGCTCATACCTGTAGTTCCCTGTCAGGCAGCAGTCCCAGCTCATCGCAGCAGTCCTTGCAGATCCTCAGGAAGATGTACTCCTTGGTCTTCTCCTCGATCACGGCCTCGTAGACGCGCTCTTTGACCCCGGGGGGCGGCTGGTGGCTGGTGATCCACTCGCGGCCCAGCGGCAGCAGCAGCACCGAGTTCACCTTGGTCATCACCAGTCGGCCCGCCAGCGTGTCCTGCGTTGACGGGGGGGGGGAAATACACGATGGAGTGACGCCATTGGTTCGACACAAAAAAAGGTGTTGAAGACTTTGAAAGTGTGTACTACGGTTGGCACTCCAGCGAAGCCACGTACCTCGGACAGTGTCTCTGTGAGCTTGAAGCGGGCGAAGAGCTGTCCGTTCTGGGCGTACTTGGCTCCACCAGAGATGCCAGTCAACATAAAGCTGGTGACCAGCTGGAGGTTCACTTTGATGTTAAACCTGGGGAGACACACATGGACATTTGGTTATATTTTCTTAAGGTTAGGGTCGGTGATAGTGACACAGATTAATACTCTGAAGCTGGAGTATTTGCAGTCCTGGCTGCAAATTATATTCAATATTTTACTGGGTAAAAAAATATATATATTTTACTGGAAAAAGAGGAAAGCAGTGGAACACAGAGGTGGTTACAAAGAGTTCCCAAATAATTCCAGCAAAACTCCTTATTTTCTATCATGTTCCTCCAAATGTAAGGTTGGCTGAATAAAACATTGCTCGCTAGGAACCTCGAAATTGGGTAAATTATTTTCAAAGTATGAGTCCGTCAGAGAAAAACAACCACTGGCACAAAGCTTATCCATACAGATATTTAGCGGAAAATCCGAGCACGTTAGGGAAAAAAATTCACTTCAGTTCCAAATCGTTTCCGATTGCCTCTCTGGTCTCTGCTGGATTCGAAATGATGAAAGAGGAAGCAACACTGGTGATGAACTCTGATGGCTGATGGGTGATTGACATACGCAAAAAAAGTACTATAGAAAATAAATAAATAACGGCTTCGATATCTATTCGCAAACCAGCAGTGTTGCACATCCAAAAAAAACCTCTTGATGTTTACTGTCAGGATTTTGCATCAGCTTTCTGGACATATTTTCACAGAGCGGAGCGGAAAGTAGAGTTGAAAGAGAGTAAGACACTCCAGGAGTGAGTGAACAAGCAATGAAGTCAAAAATTTGAAAAGCAGGGTATGAACCTGGGAAGAGATTTCAAAGCAGAATCTCCCATCATTGCCATCTTAGCATCATATTAGGTTATTGGAAAAACCCTTAGAATATGGCTAACATCAAACATGATTATTCAGAAAGTTATTTTGATAGAGTCTGGATTTTTCCTAGTTGTAAGTTGCATTTTAGTGTTTTTGACTGAAGTCAGCCTTTAACGACTGTATGCCATCTGCAGATCCACAGGAATCCACATTTCACTGGAAATCTCCCGCTGCAACCGAGCCAGCCATGAAAAGCCTAAGAAACCTGACAGAACACGGACGGGTGTAATAGGCTGGAGAGATTATTCATATTCATATGCACGTTGGGCACCGCTGCAGATGAAAGGCACATGTGATAGTTGATAACAGAGGGATCCATAATGCGATCCCTTACCAAGTCAAATGACAATGAAAGTCACGAGACGGGATGGCATGAAGGGTGAAGAGGAGAGGAGATCAGACGCGCTGAGTGGGGGGAGAGGGGTTCGTTGCACTCCCTTCACTGAATGTGGGATTTACTGGTTAGACTTTGATTTCATTGATAATCAGCATCTCAATCGCTGTAATAGCTCAACCCGAGGAGCAGCAGGTACAGAATCATATTCTTTAAAAAAAAAAAAAAAAAAAAAAAAAGCAACGGCAAATCAGCTTCCATTCTACAGAAAGAAATTACTATTTTCCCGCCCTGGGAATTCTCCAAGGAGTCACCTTAGACACATGTATTATTAAATGGCACTGGCAGTGTGAGCTGGGCTGTGTGTGAGATATGCAGACACACACACACACACATACACACAGAGAGCAGATTTACTGTGGAAGATCGAGTCTGACACCTTGTGGTGGGTTAAAGTCTCACGACATAAAATGTTCACACCACTCGACACGTCAGATGTGGTCCACGTCGGGACGTCCCGGTGACTGAAGCGGTTTGCGTGGTGTATTATATGCGGCCATATGCATAACAGCTAAATCTAAGCTCAAGCTGGGCTGCTGCAATTCTCAACTCCCCGTCCTGCCTCTCGTCAATATGCATACGCAACCGATGTGCAATCGTGTCTCATGCTGGTGTGAGAGGTGTAAAAATCTGCTTTGTGTGGTTAGCAGATAGTGATGTGTGAACCGGGGATATTTGTCTTCGGTGACAATGGGGATATATTCTGAGGACAAATGAAAATAAATAAATAAAAAAAGGAAAACTGCATCCAAATCGCAGCCCACTGATGAGTGGCTGGCATGTTTAAAGTGCAGTGAACGCCAACAAATCACGCCAATCAAAGCTTTGTGCAAGAGGGACGACAAGGAGAGAGAACTAGACAAAGTTAGCTTTGGGATCAAGTGAGTTTCCTTTCTTTTGTGACTTCGTTTACCTGTTGTAAAAACAATACATCAACCATTTAAGTGCTTATTTAATTACATGTATTCACAGAACTAAGCTTACGAGGGCATTTTTGAAATAAGTCGGCCTGGGCGATAAAACCTCAAATCCATATCATGATATATTGTCACATTTACCTCAAGAACAATATATTAACAATGTGTATATACAGTATATATATTTTTTTTAACCCTGGATCACAAACACCGCATGGCTCTCTGACACCTAAACGTATTACAAATAATGCCAGAAAATACACTTTAACATATTGCATATTTTATTTGTCTGAAATAAGAACTAAAAATGAATCTGTCTCATGTCTCTTGTATATTTTCATAATAAATAACGCAAGCGCTCATCAGCTACTGCTCACTTACTGCTTCCCTCGGAATTTCTGTTCGTCTGCACCGGTGTACTCACTTGCTGACTTCCTTGTACTGTGCGATCTCCTCTATGTAGAGCAGGTCGTGGAGGCGGGCCTGGTAGTTGTCTTTGGTCAGGGTCTTGTCCAGGACCGACTGGGTGAAGAGCTGGTCGGCCGACAGAGGGATCTGGTAGCGGGCGAGCAGGCTGCGCTCCAGCTCGGCCATGGTCTCGTTGGGGCAGAACTCCACGATGGTCTTGCAGGAGGAGTCCCAGCGCTTGGCGGTCATCAGGAGCTGCTGCCTGGCCGCCATCAGGTGCTCCAGGTCTGGGGGGGGGGGGGGGGGGGACAAAAGGAGGAGGGTTAGGGAGATGGCTGAAAACAACACTGCTTTTGTGACACGTGGAATGAGCATCCTCTTTTTACTACTACACAGAATCTGCTATAACTACACCATGTCCGTGTCCATGTCAAATCCTGTCAGTTAGATCATATATGTGATGCAGATGTCATCAATATCACAAAGGTCACATTTTCGATGAGGAGAAAGTTTGTATTGACTATGTAGCAGCGGAGATAAATCCAAAGAGATTCTGACAGTTCAAATTAGGTATTTACTCACAACAGCAGAGCTAATTATTTTCTGCATATAATTCATATATGCCATTTGCTTTTCTAAACAGAATTAGACATTTTTTGGCCCTTGTACACAAGTGAAACCTGCAAAGGATTTTTGAAATATCTTTATCCATGCTGGAATGAAGGCTTTTAAGTCGAAGCATAGTGCACATATACATAGGATCCCATTTTAAATTCCATTTTTTCAGCATTAAATTTTCTAAATTCTAGATACATTCCATTTTTACCTATTTTGGCAATTTTAGCATCTTGAGAGAATTCAATATAACAAGTGACTTTTTATTTTTGATGTGAGAGTAAATGCAGGTGGGCATATCCTGAGTCAAAATTTAGTTGCCCTAATGCATAGGAATAATGAATTGCGCTGAAGCAATATTAAAGATATTCACCAAACATTTACAGCTTTTGACCTCAATAAGTTCAATATAAATGTCCTCAAGTTGAGCTTATTTTGCAGCCAACTTTACAACAATGAAATCAACTGGAGGGAGCTCTTTTTTGCTTTGCGGTCGGATCTGAATTTCTTACATTTTTTTTAAGTTTTGTTACTGTCTCTTGATAAGTGTTGCTTCGGTTTAGCTTTGCTGTCTCACAACAAACCTAGATGTATTTTCTGATAGGCAAGTACAGGCAAGCATGCACACATACCAAGACACCAAACACAAACACCACTCCAGTGTCCATATACATACAAACATTAAAACAGGCTTCTGTTCATGGTACCATATAGCCATAAACACTAATATTTTACCATTACTGCAGTTTCCCCCTGAAACGTGACAATTCACAGCATCTTTCTATAAAGCTGGTTGTGAGTTGTGCCTGCATAGTGATAGATATACCATCTACATCTAGCTTGAATTATTAAGAGCACCACCAATAGCCTTATGGTCAAGAGAATTGACCATAAGGCCTGCATCTAAGACCTTTCAAGGCCTTGATTTTAGATAATTGAATACATTAACACTTCTAACTTCTACATTAAGACTTCTCGAGGACCTCTAGACGCCCTGATTTCAGCATACCTTCGATTGAGGCGGCGTCCACCATGATCCGCTGCATCAGCACAGGCTCCGAGCCGAAGTCAAACACAATTGTCTGTCGGAAGGTGCCGAAGATCTCTGTGCTGAAGCCCACCGCTACCTTGTAGACGCAGTGGTCCAGGCCGTTGTCCGCCGCCACTGTCGGGACAACAGGGTTTATTTACTATAGAATTAACACACATTCAATATCATGTCAAGAAAGCAGAAGAGAGAACAACTGTAACTATAAAATTAATTCAAATGAAAGGAAACTAAAGCACAGACAACTCAGGATCTGTGCAAGTTCCATCAAGTTAAATTTAAGATACAAGATGTTTTTAACATGCCGATTAAAATGAAGTACGAGACCATTTTGGCAACTGAAATGAAATGAAAATGAAAACAGACCTATGTGGGAAAGCGATAATATATCACTGGGAAAAACTGCACCGAGAAACCACAATAATTTTAAGACCTCTAGAACTGAATTTAAGATTTAAAATGTTTCATTTAACTGTATTCAATACCTTGTCAGGCCTTGAGTTTTGTTTTTTTTTAATTCAAGACATTTTAAGACTTTTTCCAGGACTTGCAGATGCCCTGCAGCAGCTTAAATGTGGCTGTCCTGAGGAAACCGTATTCGTCTGGCACATGGGAAATAACATGAGTTCAGACACGTGACCTAAAAAACACAAACCCTAACACACCATGCCCATGTCAAGTCATGTGTCCTTTGCCAACTCGTCCATTACATTGTTGTGACCAGGAAAACACACAAAAACAGGAAATAACAAGAGCCAGGAAAAGCGCATTCTCCTTTAGACATGATTGGGCACCGTTTATCCAGAAAGTATGAGAAAAGAAAAAGCTCAAATCCTGAAAGATCTGATCCCTGGTGGCGAAATAAGGACATGGGACACACCTGCTGCCTCCTCCCCCGGCGTCCACTCCTGGCAGCCGTTGGGGACGGTCTGCAGCCGCTCCCCGGCCGACACGCCCGTGATGAAGAAGTGAGGCCGGTGGGCATCGTAGAGCAGGGCGATGCGGTACAGCTTTCTAGCCGGCTAGTTATGGAGAACCGGGACAGTCACATGTCAGGATACGAATAATATGAAGGTAAGCACGTCATTTTCCTGTGTCGTATTGGCAAAGGAACCGGTCGGACAGAGAAAACATTTGGATGTGGCAACGCTTGTCCTCCTACCTTGCAGAACAAGGAGAAGGTCCAGGAGTGGGAGGATTTCTTGGTGGTGACGGTAACGGAGAGGCCGGAGCTGGTATCAACGTTCACTCCGTCCAAGTAGTCGCTCAGCTAGGAGAGAAACCAAATAGGCATGTGAATCAATGTCACCCTTTGTGAAAATGTGTGATTATTTTGCCATCTTGTTGCCAAAGTGTTTAGTCAACGGAGCTGCAGTTTCAAGTTACCAAACAGACTGATTTGATGTTCTAAACATTTTGAGATTATAAAAACAAAACACAGAACAGGAACAAGGTGAGGTGAAAAAACAAAACAATGGTACCTTAGAAAACATCTAACCTCAAAAGAAGAATAAGGAGAAAAAATAATAACATCGCAAACAAATACTCAATCGAATTAGAAAACTAAATGACACTAAAATCCAGCGACGGTACTTTGTCTTGTGTGTGTGTGTGTGTGTGTGTGTGTGTGTGTGTGCGTGCGTGTGTACCGTCCCCACTGGGTTTCCAAGAGGGGTTTTGTGAAGGTTTGTGGAGGCTTTATATTCAAAGCAGAAAACAGTATTTGGGGTGGCCCCGATGTAGGGCTGGGCGATATGGTTGAAATCAATATCATGATAATCATAAGGATTTTTCTCGATATCAGCACGTATCACGATATGGTTCATGTATGCAAAATCACGCTAAATATTCAAATGAATGTTCATCTCATTGAACCGAATGGTGATGTTAGGTGTGGTGTCAAACAAAACTGAAATATTCAAATAATATTCCTACCATACCTAATTTTATGAGAGTTTTTAAGTAAAATTTGCTTGTCATCATCAATTCAGACAGCAGAAATGTGTGTGAACTGAGCCCCTAACCCCCGGACAGCGTTCCTGCTACGCTCCATCTGTTGAGCTGACCCGGTGCGTTCGAGGGGCCACAACTCACCACTTTCTCCGGGGAGAGCGAGTTCATCCACTTCTCGATCAGGGTCTCCATGTAGTTCTCGGTGAAGTGCTTGCTCTCCTGCTGCTGCTTGAGGCGGATGAGGCGCGAGGCGTAGCGCTTCTGCCACTCCATGAGCTCCTCCTGCGAGTGGGCCGACGTGCACTGGGCCCCGTACCGGCACAGGCCCTGCTCCAAGTACCTGGGGGTGAAAAGGCAACGGCATGGTGACTACACGGCTAATGACCGCTGGGAGGGAGTTTACCCCAGAAGTTTATTCTTGTCAGGGTGGAAAAGCCTCTGAAATGCATTTAGACCTGATATCCAATATAAAAGGCCAATATCGGCCCAATATAACAGTAAACTGACACAACAATCAGTCCCGTAACAATAATGCCATTGTTTTACATAGACAGTACTAGTGGTGCTGCAGTGGGACATAAGGGTCTAGAGAGAAGGGCTGAACAATTCATCGAAATTTTATCGAAATCGCAATATGGCCTACTGCAATTTTCAAATCTCAGGAGGCGCAATATTTGTTAAAGGCGAAATGTGTCAAAATAGCATTTTAAATCAAATATTGTGGTGCTGCAGAGATGTCCTGGCCTACACATCATATTCTACAGACTTAAGAAAATATCTTTGTTTGGTACAGATCCCCGCAAAAAAAAAAAATCACACTATAATCATTTTAATACGTTTCTCAATGAAAATGAGAATAATGATGTAAAAATGATCATTCCCTCTAATATCGCAAATCATATCGCAATTGCAATAACAGTCAAAATAATCGCAATTAGATATTTTTTCAAAATCGTTCAGCCCTACTAGAGAGAGATGATAATGATTTAAGGCAATCAACTACAAATTTTTGTTAAATAGCCTTCACGATAAATCACAAATACTCCCTGAAAGCCATATTTGAGAGACACTTTACAAGCAAATGTCTATCTTTCACACAATCACCGAAGAAAATCTTAAGATATCATTAAGTTTCCTCCCAAACATTGTAAATCAAGAGATAAATACATTTTGCATCTGTCAGGCCTGTATGCAAACTGCGGGGCGGATCGGGTTACCTTTTACACAGGGTGTACTCCTCACTGCTGGTGACTCCTCGGGGAGGAGGCCTGAACTGCCAGCCATCTTGGACCTCTGTCAACACACACAGCCACGGGTCAGCACAGCACAGCGCTAAAGCCATCCACACATCGGACGACCGGCTTCAGTCAGCTATCGGATTCATATCTAAAGCTCTCCTAGAAAGATAAGCACTAGGATTCTACTGAGGACACACAGAGTAAAGACTTTCCCAAACACAAAGAGCGTCTCCTTTGTCAAACTGAAAATGAAGATCAGGTTAGGTACGTGTGCCGATTTGTCAGCTTGTTGCTTCCCCTTTCATGAGTCTCGAGTTTTACAGAGCACCGGTGGGCACAGGCAATAATAATAAAAAAAGATCTGCTCACCTTCCTCCTGGTCATCTGTGTATTCTGGCACCATCTCTCTATTTACACCCTGAGAGAGACAGAGAAACAGAGAGAGAGAGAGGGGGGCACGGAGAGATCAGTATTGCCATTATGCCAACTAGTGCCATAGCCATGAAAGCAGTGGGACCGGAAGACTTATTACAGACAAATGAGTAATAAATCCACGATAGCTACGAGCTAGGCAGAGGGCCGCAAAATAATTAAGTCGGCGTCGGAATCAGGCCATTAGTCATCTTTACGGCTGTTGCCTCCGAGCCTTGAACGATCATCTGTGAAAACGACCCGGCGGCAGAAAGGCATGAACGGAGGAGGGCAAAAAGGTATCGCCCCCCCCCCCCCCCCCCCCCCCCCCCAATACCCCACGAGGTACTTACTTCTATTTCTGAGAGGAGCATTTTTAATCTGGTCAAGTCCTTTGTGACGATGCCATTCTGTGCAGAGAGAGAAAAAGACACATAGGATCTTTACTACGATATCATAATATAATCAGCACTGTCTGAAAATGTGATGGATGTGAAAAATTGTGATTCAGGCTGATGAGATGGGGTTCTATTGGAGATTTGTTGTTCGTAAATAAAAAAAAAAAAGTGCTTTGTTTTTTCCTTCTCTCGATTGGAGATCTATGGTATTATGCTGGTGTTTTTATTTTATTTTTTTTAACCAGTAAGATTAATTAATTGAGTAAATACACACTTCCATTGAGCACCTTTCCTGCATTCATATAGTGCAGTGCTCTCCTCTTTTTCTTTTTTTACATCTGTTTCATGTCCATTGTTTTCTGTGAAGTACTTTGTTTGCTAAAAGCACTCAAACACTTGAGATGCTCCAATCAATGTGGACCCATGTGGCATTTTGAGTCACCTGGTTAAGATGCTCCGTTTCTCTTTGGTTGAATGGGATCTCTCACTGGTTGGTTTAGTAAAAGTGCCAAAAGATAACAGCTGGGCCACGTCCTATGACCGGGGTACAGAATGACACACGACACACTTCCGTGACACCCCCGCGGGACGGCTAAACCACAGCAGGGTCCCGGAGTGCCAGCGCCGCACAGGACCAAAAATGAAGTGGTCAATAAATGACAGACGCCTCTTGTTTTCCTTTTCGATTCCAAAGTTCACGTTATCAAACTTGTGTGTGCGTGCAAAAAAAAACACAGAAAAGCTAGATTTTCTGGCCCAGCTGTTTTTTTGTTTTTTTTTGTGAAACCTTGTTAAGAAATCAAACACTTTTGTGTCCGCTGCGGGTTTAGCTTGACATCACGCGGGTCTATATTAGAAGACGAAGACAGGGAGGACGAGAAGGAGCTGGAGAGGGGTGGGAGGCTGAAAAGGACGTGTGAAAAAGTGGAAGGAAAGAGGAGGGGGGGGGGGGGGCAGATAAAAGGCGCAGGAGGAAAGATATCCGCCCAAGCTGAGTCCAGGAATACGCCCAAACTTTGTCTTCTTTTGCCCTAACTAGCAGCTGGCATCGTCCCCCACTTGCAGAAAACTTTTTTTTTTTTTTAGCATTACGACACAAATGCACTTAATCAGCCCGGCCCCCGCCTTGTCACGCTGAACCACCCAAGACTGCCAACCCCGTCGTTCACAACCAAAGAATTTGCCCACAAATTTTGGTCTGGGACGGTGTTAAATCGTAACCCAGAGACTGCCCCGTCTGCCAGGGGATTTTTTTTGCTCAACCCTGATGGAGTGACGGAGAAGCGGGTAATGTGGAGGAGTGGAGAGCGGGGAGGGAGGAGGAGACAGACGCAAAAAGGAGGAGGACAAGATATACGCGCGTGTGTGTGTGTGTGTGTGTGGCCAGCGAGGCAAAGGGAGGTGGAGGAGGTGACTTGGCAGCAATTACAGGAGTTGATGTATGAAGACAGCGGTTAAGAAAAGTGGAGCGGAGAGTGAGAAAGTAGAAAGGGAAAAAATGGATGAAGTGTATACTTGACAGACCCCTCCATCATATATGGTGGGGGGGGTCTGTCTGTCTGTCTGTCTGTGTGGGTGTGCATGTACTGTACATCCATTGTGCTTTAGTCATACCAGTGGCTCTCCATACAAGGCCTTGGAGAGGATGCTGGCCACCTCCTGCAGGCTGCCATCCAGCAGCATGGAGCGCAGGCTGGCCTGCAGCAAGCCGTCCCCCCTGGCCATCTCCTCCGCCAGGACTGGGACAGGACAGACAGCACCGAGGGCACGGGGAGGGAGAGAACCAGTTCAGCTTATTCTCACCAATGCAATGTTTCCATGTCTATTCTAAAAAACAGAATGAAGGGGGTATGCCTTTCGTGTCTTTTGTATTTGATTAGCGTTTGTGATAGGAGAGATTGTGGTTTATTTAACATTAGAATGATAGATCACTCCTCTGCTGTTGCCTCTTACTTAATAGCAGCCCAGAGGAGAGCGAGGCATGGCAGTGTCCCGCTACATCAGGTTTTTCACAGCCTGTCTAACCCTGACCTCGCCCGACACTTACCCTCACTGGAGCATGAACTTTGACCCTGGACTTGACCTATTCCCGACCCAAACCCTTCCACTTACTTAGCCTCCGTCAACCAAGTCTGAACAGAGGCAATGGTGTTCACCAAAAGAGACACAAAGTAAACAGACTTGGATTTAGCGTGTTAAAAACAATTGCTTGTCCCGCAACATGTTTTCGCATCCCAACACTTTTGCGTTAAGAAACCGGGCTGCGTAGAATTAAAGCAGCCGGTCCCACTTTGAATTCCTACTCACCATGTTTGCAGTCTTCATCTGCTTGATCATAGTTTTTCTGTCGGCACAAGGAGAGAGAAGAAAAAAAAAACACAACAACACAGGAATCAAAGTAGGAAAACGGTAGCCGTGACAAATGAGAATACCTTGTGTTCCAGGTTCGGAGCTTAAGATAAGCTCCAGGAGAATGGCTATCTGTGCTTCTCGGCGGAGTCCCTCGCTATATAATTATGGGACTTAAGCAGCCTCCGTAATCTCGGGGCTTAAGTAACTGGTGTAATTTTAGTGCCGGAGGAAGATAACATAACGGCACCGTGGAAAAGGAGAAAAATGTAGGGTTAATCGTTCTCATTTCTCCCGTCTTTTCATGCTAATTTACCCAGTGATTAGATTAGAAAGTCCGACTGTGGAATTACAGTACAATTGAACCGACGTCATTTCAGTGTAATGGCGTATTAATGCGGGACAGGGGGAAAACGATATTCTCTTTGGTGTGCGACTGCGTGAGGGGCGTGGAGGAGTTCTGCCTTAGAACGATAACTTCGGGAATTCTCACTAGTTTTTAAATAATAATGCTTTCACCGATTTCCCTGCAAATGAGTGTAGCTGCCTGGTGTGACGGAGCGTGGAAAGAAGTGCAGTTTGGCAGAGATCAAACAAGAGGAGAGAGATAAGGGAAAGAGAGAGAGAGACAGAGGGAGCATATGTCTGTGTGTGCAGCGAGAGGAATATAGAATAATACCCTTTTCATACACACAACCTGGGAATATTACTGTATTCTTGCAGCCCCCGTTTTCACATTTCAATAAGTCATAACAGCTCCACTGTCCACCTAGGTAACTTCATTCATAACTACAGGCTGCATGTTTGCCAGGGCGACAGCAGTCTGGAGCACGGGTGTCCTCACCAGCTGCAGGAGGGCAGCGATTCGGTAGAGCAGGGCGCGGCTGCGGAGGGGCCCGGCGGCGGCGACTAGGGACGGGGGGCTCGGCGGGACAGGGGCTCCGGAGGGTGGGGCCGGGGGTCCGAGGACCAGCAGGGCATCCGTGCTGTGGCTGACCGCCGCCTCGTACTCCCGCCTGGCTAACGATCTGCTGGCTTCTTCACATGACTTCTCCGCTCTCCTGTCCGCCATGACTCAGGGACAAAACGTCTGGAGGGAGAAGGGAAGGGGAGAGGGGGGGGGGGGGGGGGGGGGACAAAGAGATACAGAGTGAACGAGAAGCACGGTGCCCGGCTTGCACAGGAACTCTTTTACTTTAAGAGCTCTTTAAAGGTTCACCTTAAAATCAAGTGAGCTGCACAAAACCCACTTTCCCACCGCTCAGGGAATATCCTTAAATAAATCTACAGATAAGGAAAGATCCTTAAGTCATCATTATATTATTGCTGATGGGTTGCACAAAGCCCCTTAAGGACATTTCCCTTCCTTATGTGTTAAGGGGCCTCCCATGGTCTCTGAAGTATTTTTGCCAGTTTTATATTGCTATTATTTTCGGATAAATTAATACTACAGTCAAAGAAAATGATGTTTTAGGCATGGGAGGCTTCAGTCTGTCTAGCTAGGTAGCCGAGACTGAACTTCACCACGCTAGCAGCTTGCTCAATGCATTTTCCCATTAGCTAGCTTGCAGCCAGTCCGTTTCTAATACACAAATAGTTTGGATGAAATAAGTATGTATGACATGGTCTGGTGTCACAGAAATGTACACTTTGATGAAATTGCAAGGGAGGTTTTATAGATGTTGCAAAACAATGGCGATTTTTGCTGAGCCTCTCGGGACCGTGCACAACCTCAACACGTAGCGAGCGGTTGGCACGGTAACAAGGGACTCAACTGCAGCGTAGCGGCTGAAACTACTGAAAAACACTAATACACCCTAAACTGAGGAGATGGTTTTATCAGGGTTTATGCAGCAGTCCTGAAGAAACCCCTGGCCTCAGGGAATTATTTGCCTAAAAGGGACAAACTTTAGACACCTTTGGTTTTTCATGCAACCAGGCACCGGTCTGTAGCTGCAGTGGACATTACTAGGGTCAAAGCACTGAACAGTGGTCTTGGTTATGTTTTATACCAGTGATTCTCAATCTTTTTCATATCAAGGACCCCAAATTTAGTACACATTAGGGCCACGGCCCCCCATTTGATGAGATTTTTTTCTCTCTGACCAAAATCTGAGAATATTTTTATTGTTAGATATGATTTTGTCCAGAATTCCATTCTTCTACATTCTCTAACTGTCTTAACTTCTTGTAAATTAAATAATGCAGAAGTTTAACAATTCATCCATTTGCTGGGGACCCCCTGGAACCTCCTCAAGGACCCCCAGTGGTCCCCGGACCCCACGTTGAGAACCACTGTTGTATACTACAGAGGTTTCAGAGATCTAAATTTAAGACTTTTTAGCACCATATTAATGCTACCTGGAATTGAATTTAAGACAAAGAACAAAAATAAAGAAACAAAAAGCGGGCAAACAACTTATTTCCGTTTAAAAATAGCTAATGAATGCTCTGAAACTATAAGCTATGAGCAGTGTAAGAAAAATGACACGAGGAAATTAAATGGTTATGGACATGACGCACAACCGTGTTTATCAAAGCAGATGCGATGGAAACATTAACCCTGTCCTGATTCAATTTAAGAGGGAACATGCATATGGGACAAACTCTGATCATATCTAAGTGCAAGTAATGTATTGCAAGATAAGGAACTAAAACAGACAGTAGTGCTGGTCCCATTCAGGTCTTTTAGGGTCAACACATTGAATTTGCCTTATTTTCCAACTCCACCTCGACTAAATATCACCAAATTTAAGAATCATACTGCATTAAAATGAAACTTTAAAAAAAAATAGACTTTTTCAGAGTTTTTAAGAACCCACAGATACCTAGTACTATACTTTCCATAATGGCTTAATGTTATGATTCAGGGAAAGTCTGTTTGTCCTAGATCAGTGCTACAATCACCACAATACCCGCAAAGTAGAGAGAGGTTGAAATGTAGAGAGGCGACAGCGGGAGAGAGAGAGAGGGGGCTCCATTCTATTTCTGTCTTAGGGGTAGTGGGTCATTTGTTGACACTTGCTTTCACAATTTGAAACATCAGTAGGTTGTACAGCTGACAGACACACTCCATATGCACACTCTATAGATTTAGACAGGGACAAAAATAAAGAATATGGAACATATCTGGGGCCTTGGAGCCAAAAACGGCGCAAGCAACTTGCCGTCCTTTCCATCCGAGCTTTGGTATGACATGCATATCATCATTTTGATAAGATATATCTTATCAAACGTTTAAATATGATTTGACTAACTAATTTCCATCCAAAATGTCACTTTACTCTACTCTTAACGTCACTCCAAGCCATCAAAATGTTAGTCATTACATGAGTCAGCTAAAGCAAAAACAGCCAGATCTGGGTCAGATAAAATTTGATAAATATATTTTCAAGTTTCTTTGAGCCCATTTAGGATTTGCCACCTACTGAGTGTGAGAAAGTGAACTTGTTAAATAACTCATATTTTCCCTACCTATTGTACTCACAAGTAAGTAAATAAGTAAGTTGCCTTGTTTTTAATGAATGGCAAAAAGTTTAACATGAAATATTACCCAATATTTTATATCTAAAACCAAGAAGAAAATTGCTGATACAAATATGCTGGGGAAACAACAGCAGCCAGCAGCCACATGCTGACATTGGCTGTGGCTGGTTGTCAACTTACCACCCACTTTGGCAGCTATTAATCATTTTTTGTGATCAGTTCTACTATTTTACTGCTAAAATAGTTAAAGATTATGAATTCTAGAAACCACAAGGCTCTGTGAGTGGCAGATGAAAAACCTTTCCTACCCTTGCCCTGTTGCCCTGGCTGGAACTGTAAAAGTGAAAACGGCTTTAGCCCGTTTGAAAGGAAACTCGCATGTTTTACTGGCAGTAGCATGCGAGGTGGATGTCTGCTTACCAAGAGTCATGTCCTCATGTGGCTGTCTGTGTCATAACTCAACAGGAACAGAGAGGACGAGGCGAGCGGACTCCTACATACCTCACATCCTGTGTCTCGCGTACATTAGAACGCATTTGCATCGAGCCGGCCCGGTGGTGGTCATATGAGACGGCTGAGGCAGTTTGTTGGGCCTACTTTTTTATCATCCCGGGCTCCAAAGTCAACAACACTGGAGTCGACTGTCTGGGCGACATCTCGCTGCTTAGTCTGAGGGCATTATTATAATTGATAATGCGGCAAATGAGGGCTTTATTAGGGCTAGACAGGGACGAAGTGCTTGGCGGGCATGTGGAAGGAGATGGGTGTGTTGTAACACCGTTACAGAGCCAAAAGGTCAATGCCAATACATCTCTACCACGAATTGGCCTAATAATAGGCTAATTCAAAGCATCTAAAATGGGCTTTATACTGGCTGCAGAGTACAGACAATATATCATCCTTAACTGTGCTGCTTTGCCTATAGAGGAAGACTGGGATGTTTAAGCACCTAATATTGTTTCATACTAACACAACTACAGTGTGTGTCAACTGATCAATTAGAGCTGGATGGGATACTGTATTTTAAGATATACTGATATAGATCTGCACAAATGTAGATCTGCACAAAGTATGCGTTATTAAAATATCATCAAATTATTTTTTTTTTAGCTTATAATACCATTTGTGCTCCTGATAAACACGCAGAGTTTTACTGAAACACAGCACACAAGAAACATGGGTAAAATCACTGGTTGATATCCAAGAGTCATGTGCTTACATACACACTGCCATATCAGGATATTTTGGCACTACCACTGAACCTTATCATCAATGCATCCCGACTATTGACTTAACCTTAACCTATTCAAACGCAGCAAAGCTAGGATTTATATAAGCTTTGGCGATAGACTGCGTATCGTATTCGGCTTAGCCTATAGTGAATCCTAACATGTTTTGACACCTAATATTTGCACAGCCAACAAGGAACCGTGTTTACTGGACAGGTCTGAAATTTCAGCGGCGTCCTCTGGAGTGCACCTGCTGTCCTCTACTGTTAATTACAGGTGTGTGTGTGTGTGTGTGTGTGTTTCAACCGCGCCATCCTGCGATTCAAAGGGGGGGGCATCTCGCTAATAAATTCACACTCATATTCAAGTGTAAAACGGGATAGTCTTGTGGTGTGGTGCGGAGGAGGAGACGGTGTGTGTTTGGAGGAGGCGATGGAGGGAGAGAGACTACTTTTCTGCACATTAGGCGTAACGAGCGCAAGGACCTAAATTTAAATCCGGGAAAAACCGTGTGATTTAAACTTTTCAAGGTTGTTTGGGGGTGTTAAAAGCAGTCGGCCCGGGCCTCCCGTCTGAAAGCCTTTAATAGACACCTCTGCACAGCGAGAACAAGTCGTCACAGCCAACTCAAAACACGTAACGCGCGGCTTTTCCCCCCCAACTCTCAGTCAACAGAGGCGCGTCTCTGAAAAACAAATGTAAGGACAGTGAAGAATTGTCATCTGTGCGGGAAATGGCTTCCCATAACCAAAATTACCCCTGAGCCATGTCAGGGACAGAAATCTCTCAAGGAGAAACACTGAACACATGATCTCAAGTACTAGGGAGTTTTTTTGGGGTTTTTTTTTTGGTTTAAGCCTAGTTCTAACCACAAAGCCAGGACACAAATCATATGCAACAAGAAGCAAAGCCAGCCACAAAATATTTGTTAAACAAGTAGCATCATAATCAGGCCAAGCCCTAGAGCGGCTCTCTGTGGGTCAGCAGAGGAAACCAGGCTACTTTGTATGGTAACATTCTCTCTGCTGGAGCTGGATAACAAGCCAAAATATTATATCTCAATTATTTTTTATCATTTTTTATTGTAGGACTGCATTGGCTTTTTCCAATAAAACTCGACTTACTCTACTCCATTCATACTGTGCTTGGAAAGGAGTGAACCAATATTTTATATCTATACTCTATATGTATTACACATGTAAAAAGGCCTCTACAACAGCAGCAGTATACAGTATAGGCTACTGCCCGGGCCTAGTCGCTGTGGCCGGCCCCCATGGCATTTCATTAATGGGCTCCGGCCTTGCCAAAGCAGGGAAAAGGAGACAGGGCTACAAGTCGAGGATCTATAATCCGGTCTGCGATAAAGCGAAGCAGCATGCCCTCCTTCACACCAAACAGCGCGGACCCGGGTACAGCGTGACCTGCCGGGGAACACCAGGGGCCACAAACAGTTCAACCTTGGCCAGTAGCCTAGTAACTTTTGGTCTGATTCCCACCTCATCGGCTTCGCCACTGGCACTGCAAGCTTATCTCAGGCCGGTGGAGGAAGATGGAGACCTTGTATCGAAAAAAAAAAAAAAAAAAGCCTGGTTGTTAACCTGAAAAGTAGGCTAGTAAAAACAAACTTAGTCACAGATCAAAATTCAACCAAATTTAGCTGGCACAAAATTTCCACCCTGGGACTCGGCTTTGAATAATGAGCGGGGATCAAATAAGTATAAAATTGTGCCCCGTGGCCCAGTAATTTTGTGTACTTTTGAGATAGCGAATCCTTGAATGTGAGACGGCAGACAACTATGCGAGAGCTGGTAGGAGGGAAAACTATTCAGTCAACATCAAACAGATAATGTCAGATAGTCCTGGCAGAAAATGGGCTGTTCATTAATCTCACACCGTTACGCTTTTTACGTTTCAGCTTTGACCGTGAGAAGAGGGGGGGGGGGGGGGGGGGGGAATTGGCTGCTTCTGTGATTTCGGCCCAATTTTTTTTTTTGCACTAAACGGTCTATTAATCCCGCAAGAAGTGGTCCAGATAGTTCGTTCTTGAATATCCAACAACAGACAACTCTGCTTGTAACAGCTGGTCGAGCCCAACTGGCATTCTCTCTGAGTCAGCTCTGCTCTCGTCTCTTAGGACCATGACAGACAAAAATTTTTTTTTTTGCTAATGTAGATGCTGGTCTGCATGACACAGACAGAATCTGGAGGCAGCGTTGATGCATGGCGTCTGCAGGTTTTAAGCATGTTCGATTTCAGGCTACTTTAATGCCGCCCGGAATAAAAATCGCCAAAAATAAAATGTAGTGCCCAAGGATCTAATGGGCCACTTTGGCAGTAATTGTGAACAACAATATTTTTAATTTTGTTGCCTTAAGATATTGATCCAGTCTCATTTGTCCATCGCCTCAAAATATTGTCCATGCAGGCTTTTTTGAAAGACACAACAGGAGTCTGAACAACTCTCGAGGTGCATGCTGCCTCTTTAAGATTTGTTTTAAGAGGTAAATACTTAAGTGTTTCAAAATATTATAGCTCTAGTTCTATGACCGATCCGTTCCGCAAGATTAGAGTGAATCCCTGCAGAGTTCACTTCCTCCAAAAAGACTAATATGTATTCTGCTGAGGAAGAGAGTGATAATATATTACAAGTCGGCTATATGACAACGAATCCTGATAAGGCTAAGT
Organism: Centroberyx affinis; assembly: GCF_046629955.1. Lineage (NCBI taxonomy): Eukaryota > Metazoa > Chordata > Actinopteri > Beryciformes > Berycidae > Centroberyx > Centroberyx affinis. Next base: position 13,351 of record NW_027282112.1, on the reverse strand, counting down.
ACGTTTGGCAACTGGCCAGTTATGACAAATAATGCTAGAGCACCTGCCATCGGATAATAACACTAATATCTACTCTGGACCAATATCCTGGGATATAATTGGTTTGTATGCTGGTGTGTGTGTGTGTGTGTGTGTGTGTGGGAGGACAGGGAAGGATCCCCAGAGGGTCCGCCTATCACTTAAAGTAACTTAGAAACCACTTGTACAGTGTCAGAACTGCTGAGGTAAATTGCATTAGTGTAAATTACAGATTACACAATCCGTTTCATCTGAGGAGACAGTCATCGAATGGCATCATTCCTATAGTGGCAGCTGAGACACAACCTGACATTTCTCTGTTATGACAGTGAGTGATAACCAGTCATTATAAAACCATAGCAACTGCTGTACTGTATGTGTGGCGTGCAAAATAGGACTTGCCTGGAAAGCCGCTAGCACACAAGGACTACTGCTGAGAAATGGAAAATAAGGAGAAATGTAAAAGTCGACAGTGAACTGAACAGTATCCTAAACTATATTGTGACAGTGGTTGTTGCTTTCAACGCAAATACTTACTCCTATTAAAAACAGGTCACTTCATTAGGTGACCAAAATATAAACAGCGCTTTTAGATTCTCGTTTGTATAAGAATAGATGTCGCGAGCCTCTGCGTGCCAGAGCCACTTCAGCGGAGCAACAACAAATAGTTTGGCGGGGTACAGTGGGTGGACTCCTGCTTGGTTTTCAGTGTCCAGTCGTGGGATCCCGCTACGGGCTCCAGCTACGCCTGCGGTGCACTGGAGCTTGCTAGCCGTCTGGCTGGGGATAGTTGTAAAAAGCAAATCGACTGTCATCATCCTGACATATTTGGCCCGATTGAGCCGTTAGCAACAATGTGGCGAAACCACTGCCATAAACTTGCTCGTTTTCTCTAAACCCAGCTAGTGCTCATCGAGAGAGCATGCACATAAACAAAAACGAGGAGAATGTCTTGTTTTTGTTTTTTAGCAGGTAGCTGAGGTTTGGCTGATAAACTTGCCTGGCTGCTGCAAGTCAGAGCGATCACGACAGCGTTACAAAAAAATGGAAAATGTCTTCACTTGTGTTGATTAACTTATCGTTTGCGTTTGCACGGACCAAACAGTGTTGCCAATAAGAAGAGTTTGCGTAGCTAATAGTTAGCTTGCTAGCCAAAACAGGGCCTTTCTTGGCACCAAACTGGCAAGCTCACAACAAGAATAGCTGGCTGGCTTGTTAGCAAGCTAGCTAGCTAGGTTAGCTGGAGCAAAACGGGTTCGGGCCTGTAATTTTGCCACGGTTTTTAGGCGCATATAATTGATATGACATGGTATTATTATCCACGCGTGAACTCAACACATTCGCCAGTCTCCTAATGTTTTACAGACGGTGCTCAAGTCAGCGTCCTTGCGCCGAAAACGACAACTGAAAGGGCTGAAAATGGGAAGTCTACACTTACCTAGCTTTACTTTCTACGCCATCTTGGATCCACTTGTCAGCCCATCGCAAAGCATAGTGGGATGTACTGATCTGAAGGTTGAGGGGACTAGAGTGTGTCAGTGTATAAGTGTGAGCGCGCGCGTGTGTGTGTGTGTGTGTGTGTGTGTATGGCGGGGTGGGGGGTTGGGGGTTCCCCTTGTCAAGAAGATTTCTTCTTTTACCTAACAGGCTTCTATAAGATTCCTATAAGACTGTGATTGAAAAAGCTACAGGGTTTTGTTCCTTTCCAATAGAATCCTACCTATAGTATTTCAATTTAGTTTCCTATACATACTTTAAGATAAAAAATAAATACATAAATAAAGAAGAGGGGTGAGAGTAAATTTGACTGCTAAAATTAAAAGTTAATCCCAAGGTAATATGTAAATATTCATAATATTTATCAGTACGCTACAATGTATCATTATATACAGTGCTCACATTATATTGGACACATTAGTCATTAGACAATTAGTCTATTTCAGTGTTGTTTGGCTGGAGTGATACATGGATTTTTTTGTGACATTTCCCAGGAAATATGGGCTACAACCTTGCGGACTACACCGCTCGGTCCCACAGATACTTCGTTTGAATTTTGCATGGGAACTTTTAAATAGGACACTCTATCCTGGGGCCAAACCTCGCTGTTTCTGTTGGAAAAAAACCTTGACCACAATCATGACCTTGCTGTTATTCTCATTTTCTGGATGTTGACTATGGATTTTTTTTTTTTCTCAGCTCAGTAGGTCTTTTCCAATCGTCTCGCGCTGTGTGACCTGCTTCCCTTGCAAACTCAGCAGCGACACTGCTCTCCTGTACTCCACAAAGAAGCAGCAGCAAAGACCTTTTCCACCGGCTCCTCTGGAGGATTGGGGGACGACCAAGGGGAACGACACTGCCGCCTTTCATCGCTTTCGCCATCGGGTCGTCAGGTATAGTAGGTCTAGTGAAGATGGCAGGATAATTCACTGCTGAGCGACTTATGGAGTTAATTTCATAGAGAACAGCAAATGGATCAGCTGATTTTTTTTATTTTTTTATGGAACCGCATGACACAAGCCACAAACTTCTTTCTGTATGCTGCTCGCACAGTGTGAGATGTCCTCATTCGATCACAGCGACTAAAAGTTTGGTTGGCACTAAACTGTAAAAAGACCAACCAGCTCCGGCCTTCTGCAGCCTTCCATTCAAGCGGCACTTTCACAGTCCGAGGAACTCCTGGTACATCAGAAGGGGGAAGTGATAGATTTCTGGTGAACAGTGTCATGAGGTGTCAATATACCAAGGGCTGTCATGATATCTGCTGTTTTTTGTTGCTATTTTTTGTGTTTGACATATCAAAACCAATTGAGCTGTGCAGAAGAATCAATAGTCACCCGACCTTCACCCACAAGGGTACGGTCAGCTCCTCCTTCAGCTACTTTCTCTCAACCATTCCTTCACTGAGTGAGAAGCCACACCCACATGTGCCATTAAACCGGTGAATCCCCTGAATCGTAAATCAGCTCGCTGCATCATATGAGCAACAAGAACCCATTTGACCCCAACAACATAATGATTTCGCTAAATATGAACGAGAATCAGTAAGGTCTCTGTCTGAGAGATAGAAGACAAAAACAGGCTTCTACAGAACATTGGAATTGCAATTGAAAACCATCTAAATTGTGTTTAAGAGAATGGGAAAGAATAAACATTGCTGAATAAACAGAGCTAAAGCCTTAGAATGAAAAAGAATGATGAATCTATGAAACGGCTTGACAGAATACTCATCAGGCTAAATACACTTTCACTGTGTAACCTGTCACTGGTTAACTGGAATCAATAAAATCTGCTTTGTCTCAGTTACTTTTGGATCATTTTGCTTCAGAAATCAGTCAAATCTTTTATGATAGACAATTTATTCCAACTTGGATGTGATTTCAACACTGTGTCATCTACTTTTACAAAAGTATCAGCAGTTTGAATACTCAGGTGTTGTTTTTTTTTGTAATCATTTAACTGTGATTCCTTTTAATGGAATCCACCCACAGCTAAATGACATGAACATTTACTTCATTGTATATGTTCATGTCCTTCTAACCAATTCCAACCATATTTTATGTTTGCAACCTTCTCTTCATGGACGCATATATATACAAATATATTGTTTATGGTTGGCAAAAACAGTGTCTCAGTGCATCAGCGATGTGTCTATAAAGTGTAACATGAAGTTGTAGAGTGTTACTGGTATGTTCCGCTTTATAAAACAGGATTGGTCAGTGGGTGTTGGGTGTGAACTTGGGGTTAGGGTTTAGTCATAGGTCAATCTTGATGCAACTGTAGCCATGTTTTTTTTTTTTTTCAAAGTATTCAAATAAGAAAACAATTAGTTCTGTCCACTTTTCTGTCTGTCCTCTCCCTCAGTCATAAAACCCCTGTCTCATTGCGTCACTATTGTTCTTTTACACATTGATGTATGCCAAGGTTGAATGCCATTCTCACTGTCAACTGGGAAAACAATGAAACCTACACCCCCACCCACACACACACACACACACACACACACACACACACTCTCAACAATTACCATCTAGCAGCTCTTCAGCAAGGCCCTTAACCTCCAACCGCTTCAGTGGAGCAGCTCAGTGGTCAACAATAGAGGACTGTGGGTCCTATGGGCAGCACCCTGGGGTGAAAGTGTCTAACTGTATGTATGACAAGTGGGGCATTGCTGGAATGGACAGAGAGGGAGAGAGAGAGAGAGAGAGAGAGAGACAGAGAGATGAAACAAAAAAAATAAACTATTGGATGTCCATCTATAGTTTTATGTTTTACATCAGACCAGAACCCAATTCCAAAACATAAGCATAAGTTCCAACTAAGCCTAAGTGCTTGTTGCATAGAGACTGATCATTTAGCCTGGGAACGGCCATATGGAGTAAAATAAAACGGTGGTATGTATCTATAATGAATGGACTGATAATGAAAAATTCCTAGAGGAGATCCAAATTATTCCATATCGTCTTCTAGTATAACTATATGAGGATTTGGAGGGAGTCAATACAATTAATATGAAGAGGATGGATTTTAATTAGTGAGTTCCAAAGAACACCATTTTCAGAGCTACACAGCGTCTTAGATATATAAACATGAAGTCTCGTGGTGATTTTGTGCATACTTAAGGTATGTAGGTAGGTAAAATACATGAGTCCTATTGATGTGAACAGAGTTTAACTGGTTTGGTCCTGTTAGATCCCAGGATTGAGCTGGCTCAAGGAGACAATCCTGACATGGGAGTTCCTGGAGTCCCACTCTAAATCTGAATCCAACTCAGAACTAAACTCACCTCGCCTTTGCCATCTTGTTATGGACAATCTCTGCTCTGATTTTGAAAAAATTAAGCCTTTTTTAAATGTCAAGGAGCTGTCAAGTTGTACCTTAAATAGAAATCAAAATCCATTTTGTTCTTACATTTTACTGGTGTATGATTGATATGAAAATTACTTCATATGATACAAATCAGCATGGTCAGTTTGCAGCTTCAACCTTGGTTGCCCATTCTAGAGCCAATATAATTTAATCAGTGGTGGAAAAAGTACTCAAATCCTTTACTCAAGTAAAAGTAGCAATACTGTAACGGAAAAATACTACATTAAAAGTAAAACTTCTGCATTCAAAAGTTTAGTATAGAAGTATTAGCAGTCAAATGTACTGAAGTATCAAAAGTAAAAGTTCTCATTCTGAAGAACGGTCCCTTTCAGAGTGTTTATAATTATTGATGGATTAACCTGTAAGAAGTATTTGAAGTAGAAGTATGGTGTAGTTAGTCCAGGTGGAGGGAGATCTAATCACTCCATATACTGTTGTGTAGTTTTAACTCTAACAATGCATCATATTTTATGAGCTAATAAGCTCATAAAATATACAAACTCATAAGATCATAAATATACAAAACTTATTCTGCAAAGTAACTAGTAACTCCAGCCGTCAGACAAATGTAGTGGAGGAAAAAGTACAATATTTCACTCTGAAATGTAGTGGAGGAAAACTATACAGTCTCACAAAATGGATATACTCAAGTGCCAGTACCTCAAAACTGTACTTAAGTTCAGTACTTGAGTAAATGTACTTAGTTTCCACCTCTGCATTTAATACTAATACTTCTGAAGCTCAGAGCTCAGCAGCTGAACAAAGAGGAACCGGAACTACTGGCTGGTTCTGGTGGGTCTGTTTTCAGGTGTGTGGTCATCATGAGAAGTGTGAGAAGCATGAAGAAGACCCGGGCATGACCCTAAGTCATGCCCGGGTCATAAGTGCCCAATAAGCCATGCCTATATGCCCAGTCATAAGCCTGGCATAGAGGGCAGAGCGGGTGGGGCAGGTTGACATCTGACATCACCTACTAGTTAGTTGTTGCCATGTTAAAATACCTAGACTGAGCTGCAATCCATCATCCTGAATTTAATGAGGGTTAACTTTCATAATGGCAGCATTCGTGAGGTGGATAGAGAAAACTCTCTTCAAGAGTTCCTCAAAGATAAGGACCAGACTCAACCCAGTAGACTCTCATGAATATACCTCCGTTTTCATTTTCTTCCATTTTCTTTGAGTTGGATCGTCTCTCTTCTCCATTACTGGCACTGATCTGTTAAAGGCGTTGTTGAAACTCTACATTGTCTTTTTTCTTGATGGTGGTTTTGTCTGTTGTCTTGTCCTCCAAACTGCTCCGTTAACTCAACCACAGGTTTTTCTCCAAAGAAGAGAAACTTGAGCTTCTCTGCTGAGCCATGACAACTTCTAACAGAGCTGATGTTAGTTTGCCAGCCTCATTTTGAACTAACACAGGAGAGCAGGGCAACAATGTAACATTTGTCTGTTTTGACTGTCTTTTTGTTTGTTAGCCAATTACTATAATCTTGGTTTAAATCATTTTAATTTAGGTTTAAAACAATCAAACAAATTGATAATTAAACCTAGATAAACTGAACTCTAATTATAACTAATCTTATACTGCATTGGTGCAACCCAGCCTCAGTCTAGGTTTAATGTTCATTAATAAAACATGTAGTGTTTAATCCAGTTTAAAACTGAATCCTTGTTTGATCAACCCACTCTTAGTGTTTCAATAACTTTGCATCAACAAGGCAAGCAACATGTCTTCAGGTTTGAATCACAGCTTAGTGTGATATCACATTATCTGTAGTTTGAACTATATAAATTTCACGGAGCGTTTTCTGAATGGATGCAGTCTAGGTGTTGAAAAATAGACTTGAATAGCTTTCTCTACAACCTCAACTTGTCCTTGGCAACATCTTGCATAAACTCTGCGAGTTTAATGTTGATTTAAAGTGTCAGCTGCCTTCGCTGTAATATTCAACTCAAGGCCCATTTACACAATGCAGAGATCTGAGAAAGGTTTTCCCTCATAACTAATAAAACCAAATAGACACAGACAGGGGGATGCTATCAAGAGAGATGAAGTAAAACAGCATTGACTTTGTCAACACAAAATATGAAATTCGTCTTCCCATCATGCCTCGTTCGATGTGAACAAAGGCAATGTGATTAGTGATCCCGCAGTACTCTTATTTTGAAATACTTCAATTCAACCCCAAATTTCACCTGACTGCACTCACAATACCATGGATGATGTGATGCAGGTGCGTTCACATGATAACTTAATTACACATAACCATGCAACACTAGGAAAGCATCCATTACCCAGATGTGAGGAGTTTAATGTTTACATTGCAAAGTATACATTTAAAAAAAAAAAAAAGAGCTTTCGGCAATGTTTTAATAGAGCGAGTCGCGCAAATGCTCAACTATATCATCCATCTAATGGCTGTATGGGAAACGTTGGAGAAAAATGGGAGGAGGTCATCCAGTCTTTAACCGCACTGAGAGAGGTGCTTGTGTGTTTATTGTGAATGTTTCAACTTTGGCTGGACAGTAAAACCGAACAAACTAAAATCGGGCGTTGAACGCACGCTGCCGATTATTCCCCGATTAAATGACGCTGCGTTCACAGTCCACCGATATACTGCGTATCCAAAAACACTCACAAAGAAGAGGGGGGGGGGGACAAGAAAACAAAATGGACGAAAAACATAAAACAAAATAATGCACTGTGTTGTGGTGTCGCTTCACTGCAGGTTGTGGATCATCTCCTCCTTGGCGATGAGGTGCGTGGTCTTGTTGACCAGCGACATGAGCGAGTTGAGCTTGTGGGACCAGTCGTTGAGCAGGTCGTTGGGGTCCTTGGGCCGCTGGAAGTTGATGATGCCCGCCAGCCGGTCCACCTTGGCGTAGATGGTCTTGTTCACCACCAGGTTGGAGAGGAACTCCTCCGATTCCTGGCGGGAGGGGGTTAGGGTGTCAGTGGCTTTACCTCGCAATCCGAAACCGATCTTAGAAAGCCGTTTTCTGATATGACAAATCTTTTTAAAGACGAAAAAAAATCCACCCTTGGATCCTCTCACATTGTTATATATCATCAATCTGTGATGTTCAATACATTCCAGGAGTTATTTTGTGATGATAAAAATTGTCTTTTTTGTTGTACCCACTTTCCCATAACCTGCTTCGTCTACTTCTACTTCAGTTAGTGATTTCCTACATTTCCCACAATGCATCTGGACAACAAAATTGAACACAGAAATGCAAGGCCCATCGCCAATAGCTTTTGTTTCCAGCAGTGTTAAAGTATTTTAGGGTGGATTTTTTTTAGGTAAGAATTTCTTCTGAATAATTTCAGGGTCTATTTTAATTGTTCTGTGACTCATTATAAAAACATTTAGTAGTATATCAATAAGCCATAATGACCCAAACCAGTACATTAAACTGACCGGTCCACCTAAATATACATCTTGAACTAAAAATACAACATTAAGCTGAAATAATACAGACTGACAAATCCATCTGATCTAAATATACAACAGCAATTAATCTCCTGTGTAAAACGTGAGCTTCAGTCTGAAAGAGCCAATTAGTGGCACCGTGCTTACGTCAATGGAGAGGTCAAGGAGTCCAGCCATCCTCTTCATTGTGATTCTGGTGTAATATTTGGCCATTATTCTGATGTTCTGGGGAGGGGGGGAAAAGAGGAGAAAGTCATAAATATGCATCTCGGTGGTAGAATATTTGCATGAATTATTCAAGGAGAAAAGAGGGGGGGGGGATTTTGAGGCCATGTCAACAACAGCGACAAAAAAAAAAAAAATTAACGGCGTGAAATCCAACCGTCCATTACGGATTCGATTTGAATGCACTTTAACAATAATATTGCACGTGACATCTTGCGAGTTTGGCCGCCTATTCGGCAGCGGGCGTGAATATCAACTGAATCGACGCTTCCATTAGGACAGAAAATGGACTGCCGGGAAGAGCTGAATTAAGCCTTTGATGTGCCTGAATGTATTTATTCCATTTCCAAATCAGACGCTGGTGGCTGCTGCGCCATTAATGACTGTGTTTACATGCACACAATAATCCAATTATGAGAAGCAGTCATTTGGGCTGTTTACATGCAAAAGAGTGCTTTGTTAGAATTTCCATTTTCTTGCAATTTTTGCATATCGCAATTATTGACCGACTCTGCTTTCTCCTCTACAGGCTTCAAGCAGCATAAATCATTTTGCAGCTTTGTTGCTCCCATGTAACTTTACTCTAATTTATACATTTGGATGGATATAAATAAATCAATCATGTAGATATAAAAATAACACTTCAAGGCATGTTGGACAAGTGACGCAAATTGTGAAACCTCCAATAGGTTTATTCACAGTGTGGTGTTTGCATAATCTACTGTATATAACTGTCCAATAATGAGCCTAGAATCATAGGACACATCTAAATTGCAGTGGTAATACTTGGTGTGATTGGGATAATATTCAGAGATGTTTACATGACTCATGTCTTCTGATCTAGTCTCATAATCACATTGATACCTAAGTATTGGTGTGACTGTAAATGTAGCCATTGTTCAGTACTTGGCTCTCAGTCATATATTCCCCATGATTGGATGCTCTACCAAACAAATAAAACAACTAACGCAGGGTGCCTGCAAGTTCGATCAAGGTCAAATCTGAGACTTTTTAAGACCTTTAAAATGGCAGTTAGAATGAAATGTAAGGCAATTTCATCACTGACATGAATGTAAAAATGAGTCTTGAGTCCTAATAGAGTATAGAGCTGCATGAATTGGCTGATTTCTCACTAGAAAAACAGAGCATTAAACACATTTAAAGATACCTAAACTGAATCTAAGACTTAAGGCTGTATTTAAAAATAGTCAGTGCCCACTCTTAATTACATTGTTCCTACACATTTTGCCCAATCACATTTTCCATGACATCTAGTGCATGACTAATATTTGTCAGCGTCCAAATATTATTTTTTGTCAAATAACTAATTTGAAAGCCCCAAACATGTTTTGAATAACTATAAGGGGAATCTATTAGTTTTATTAATTCAAAGTACATCTACTAGAAGCCAAGCTTGACATTAAACAAGCATGAACCAATTTCCATCAACAACATTTTGGCCATGAAGCCCCTAGATTTGACTGATGGGACTTACATGCTCCACCACCCTGTTCTTCAGGTCCTTCCACCTCTTCTCGCCCTCCTCCGAGTAGGAGAAGACGTCTGTGGCGGGGCTGTCGGTCGAGCCCTCCCTCAGCTCCTTCCCATAATCCTCCACCAGGGAGGCCCAGCGCATCAGCTCCATGGTGGTGAACTGCTTCAGGAGGTCCCTGGGAAGAAAAGATAATAATAAAAAAAAAGGAAATTAAATGAAAGGAAGAAATGGACATGAAAAGCAAAAAGACAGAGACACATAGACAGATAGAGTGATGGGGGGTAGAGGTTGTCTAAGCGTTTGAGGAAGTTGCAAGGGTGAGAAAGCGAGGGCGGGGAAACTGAGCCTCGACGGCGTTGGTGTTAACCTTTTTTTTTAGTCATATCAGTTCCACTGAGGTCAGGTTTTTAAAGAAACCCTGGGCCTGCAGTGCCAAATTCATACAGTGACATGAAGCCTTCTTCTTCCTCCTGAACAACCGGGTCAAAACGACTGAAATGAGCGACACGATCAAGAGAGCAGCAGCCTGTAATGCTCAAAACCATCACGATTAAAAACACAGATGAAAGAGCAGACATCAGACCAGCAGTCATGTAACTACATGAGTCCCCGGTGTCCAAGTTGGCGGACTGAAAGTTGAGTCAAGATTTAAGGAATTAAAAAAAAAACTTGGCTGGTTTGTGACCAAAATATTTCAACAAGACAGACGAGAATCAATTTTTGGCCGCTAAAACTACTTTTTTTATTTCCACTTGGCCACATTAGCGCAATGTTTACACAGCGTTGTCTATTATTAATGATGGAAACTAAAACAGA